>NC_071274.1:1756425-1958925 GCF_023375685.1 Ictalurus furcatus
GATGCTTGTCCTCACAGCTTTATCTTAAGATTTATTATTTTATTTCTAGAAATAAATGTATAATGTTTCAAGCTTGAAAGTAATAACACAATGTCTGGAAATAGGTTTAATAATCAGATATTTGGTTTATTGTAGTTTTATAATAAGAAAAAAAACTGACTATATTCAAGATTTTTTTTTTTCACTTAAGATTTATTTATTTATTTTTGCCATGTGGTGCTTTTTTTAATGTCAGGTTATCAGGTTGCATATATATATATATATATATATAATATATTTAATATATTTAATTACAAAAAGAATATATATATATATATATATATATACCTTTTTAATTAAATATTCTTTTTATTTGTGGTTCCATTCGCCGTCTGCACATATAGAACCTTCATTTTCCGTTCTCATAATTAGCAGAACATTCAAACAGAGACACAAACAAGGCACACACTCATCTGTCATCATTAAATGAAAGACAGGAAAAACTTCACCCCAGGCTCCTGTGCCACGTTTCAAAGGGGTTGTAGTAGTTTTTTTGTTTTCCAGTAACTCAGACACACACACACACACACACACACACACACACACACACACACACACACACAAAAACAAGCCTCCTATGAAGTCACCTTCTTCTCTGGCAGCTTTTTTTTATTTGGACTTTTATAAAATGTAAAGTCTGCTCGCTGGAATTACACGTTTGTGTTCACAGAAGTAAGAAACACGTTATAAATAAAACCTGGCAAGGCGAACGGCATTCAGAGAGTTACAAAGATTACTTTTAAAAATAAATAAATAAGTAAATAAACAGAAAACCAAGCCCCAGTAAGACGTTCTGATGGATTTTCATTTCATTTTTCAACTGCTGGGGTTTTTTTTGGTTGTTGGGGTTTTGTTTTTTTTCCCACTTAAAGGCCGAAGATTAACACAAGGCTTTGGCTCCGTTTCAATTCAATCCACAGCAAGTTTTTGTCATCAGCGTTGTTGCAAAATGTTTGAGAACCCATGTTCGAAAGAACCTTCTGCGCCATCTTCATTTTAAGGAAGTACACAAAGCTCTCAATGAATCTGAGGGTGCCATTAATTTTAACACATGGCCGCTATTCTATGCGTCTAGCTTAGCATCTTCATCTTTGGATTAACAATTGGCTGGAATTAAGTACGCTCACTGGTTCGGTCAAATTCAGACGCGTTCCCTGGATACCGTGCTGTGAAAAAGTATTTGCCCCTATCACGTGTTTGTGACGCTAAACGTACGGCTTCGGATCCTCCTACAAAATGTAATGTGACCTAAGACGAGGAGATCACACAGAGGAAACGCACAACACTCATCACTTCATTTATTGAAGGACAAAAGGTTCTGCAACATCTATATTTACCAATGTGAAAAAATTGCGCCCCCCCCCCCCCCCCCCCCCCCCCCGGGCCCCAAAATTAATAACTGGTTGTTGCCACCTTTGACTGGAGATCGGTCTTTCACGTTGCTTCAGAGGATTTTTGGGCGACTCTCATTGGCAGGATTGTAGTAATTCAGCCGTATTAGAATGGAAAAGCATCCTCACGCCATCACACTACCACCACCACCACGTTTCACTTTTGGTAAGTTGTTCTTAGTGTGAAAGATGTGTAAGAGTTGAATAACGCCAAATGGAAGAGGATCCACGTCTTCCAAAATGTTACGTGTTCGACTCATCTGAACATTATACCTAAAAAAAAAAAAAAAAAAAAAAAATTTAAAATAAAAGGCTTGGGGTCATCTAGTGTTTTTTTTGTTGTTGTTGTTGTTTGGGTTTTTTTTTTTTTTTTTTTTTTTTTTTTGCAAGTGTGAGTTGAGCCTTTATGTTCCTCTTGGTTAGCAGCGCTTGTTTCTGTTTATGACCCAGGAAACTTGCCATTAATGCTGATTCAGTCATGATGAAACAAATTAAAAAACTCTAAGATCTTTGGTTCAGGTGTGTTTTCAAGTGAAGTTTAGTTTAGTTTAGTTTTTTTCTTTCCCTCGACCGAGCTTTCAGTACATGTGCATATTCATCCAGATGTCAGTCGATATGGAGATGGCCGAGGGTCACAGCCTCAGCGGCTCTGAGAGGCGTAGCTTTTTAACATGCGCCTCGTCTCTGCTTTAACCTTCATTATCTTGCGAGACGAGGTGAAAGAATCGGCCGGACGCCGATCGAGAGACCGGGCCTGAATAAATTGGCACCAGCAAAAAAAAAAAAAAAAAAAAAAAAAAGAGAGAGAGAGATTTAATTTCCTAGAAAAGTCAAAAAGCACTTTATTATTTCAATATTCATCCATATAAATTAGCGCATTTAACGCTAGAAGTGCTGATGTTTTTAGACCGACAATCGCTTCGTGCGTGTACATGATGTAGATCCAGGAGCTCACTGATACTATTGCTTTTTCCTTATTATTTCGTCATCACGGTTGCTTCAGAAAGCCGGGGAAGAAACATGACGACGTAGGAGACGTTACCATGAGCAACCAAGGCAGAAATTCTTGAAATTGCACTGAAATTTCAAACATTCCCAGAGTTTAGGAAACGTCAACGAGAACATTTCGATTCTAGGTACAAGGTTACATCGTATTGGTTCGGAAGATTTTCACTCCCCTTTGAATTGAAATGGCCTTCATTATATGTCACGAATCTACACCGATTATCCCGTAATATGGCCTAGTGGTTCACCTCGCACCTGCAGGGGGTTTCCTCCGGGTACTCCGGTTTCCTCCCCCAGTCCAAAGACATGCATGGTAGTCTGATTGGCATTTCCCATGTATGAATGTGTGTGTGATTGTGCCCTGCGATGGATTAGCACCCTGTCCAGGGTGTACCCCGCCTTGTACCCCATGCTCCCTGCGAGAGTCTCCAGGTTTCCCCGCGACCCTGAGGGATAAGCGGTATAGAAGATGGATGGATGGATGGATGGACGGAAAAGTAATAATCGCATAAGCATTCCCTCCTTCCCCTTTGGTGTGAAACCTACAAATTAGTTGATTAGAATCAACCTGTGTGCGATTAAAGTGTCACGTGATCTCAGTCTACAGTGGATCCACTTGTTTCTGGAAGAGAGTTTTTAAGAGAACACGCACAGCATCATGAAGACCAAAGTCCTATCAAAACAAGTCAAAGTTCTGGGAAACTGACGTTTTCTCCCGAACGTATAAGTAGGCGAATTGGGACGCGCACGAAGACTAGACGTCGAGTGTATTATGTCCCCCCCCCCCCCCGCCCCCCTTCCCTTAAGTCATCAGAGCACCAGACACGTCGTCAGTTCTCGCAGGAATAACCAAAATACCTGAGGACACTAGGCAACAACTTCGCACCGGAATCGTCATACGCTTCGGAAATATTTCGATAGAAACATATTTAACGTGTTTCCGGGCGGAGTTTTCCCTTCAGTATGCTAACTGCTGATAAGTGCAAACGTGTTCTGTATTAAATGTTACTGTGCAGATCGAAATTTAGTCTGGAAAGGTGTGGGTCGTGGGCACGCTGACCAGCCCAGGAGGTCTTATCTCAACCACGCCGCTCTGTCCATCCTTTCTTCTTTTTTGAGCTTCGTTTTGAAACATAACAGACGCTGATGAAGTGATCTGCTTAACGTGTCACCTCTGGTGTGTGTGCTGGCCATCAGCCTCGGTGCCCAGGGCTCATGCTTCAGTGTGACAGAAGTCTTTATCCACACACACACACACACACACACACACACTCGCTCGTACAGACCCAAGGGGCTCAGCTATGAGAGGAGGTTTCCATGCCAACGGCTGTGAGTCTAGCAGAACCAAGTGACAGATTGACACAAACAGGAATCATAACCAAATCCATTACATCGACCTCCTTGGAATGCACGTGCGTCACCGAGAAACGTTGATCTTTCACGTTTTTTTTTCGCCTACCACGAATGAAAGATGCGTTACTTCTTTAATAATCTTCTCACGCAGCTCTGACTGCATCCTGCATTACAATTCCTCCCGGATCAGACGTGTCGCCACGTTTCGGTTTCCAGCCTGAAGTTGTTTCCCCCAGTTAGGGAAAGTTTGGTGCACACAAGCAGGCGTGACGGGATTGATTCGGATCGCCGCTCGGGTCTTGATGTGCCAGAGTCTTGGCTTCACGGTGACTGCAGTTAGTTTAACTCGCCCGTGGAAGAGGTCTGGACGAGCCTCGGCGTGAGAATTACTTCCGGTTTGTTTCGGTCACGCCGACCGCCTGTCACTCTCGAAGCTCTCGCTCGAGCATGAGAAATGCAGATTTGTTGCCGAGCAACCGCAGCATGCCGGCATCGGCACCGCTTCACATCCTGGCTGGAAGTGCTTTAGAGAAATGCTTTATGCAGCACTTACAAGATGAAGTTATGTAAGGAATTAAATACAACACGCATGGCTGATTTATTTTTCTATAACGCCACATCCGACAGCAATTAACATTTTTATTCATTCAATCACGTTGTACTTTTTATCCATTTATAGCTACATTTAAGGATATGTAAAGGATTCACCAGCCTCTCTTTTTTTTCTCTCTTAAAAAGACAAAAATTGCAATTCCTGAAGACTTCGACTTTTCGAGCGTTGGTCAGAAGGTGTTGATTAATTATATCAGTGCCCTCGTTATTGTAATAATAATAAGAAGAAGAAGAAGAGGAATAGTGACGTTTTAGTGACGTTTTCTGTTATTTATTATTCACGGAAGGAGTCTCCAGTTTCAGCGCTTTGTAGCAGTCTGGAAGTTTACATCATGGAAAACAGGAAAAAAAAAGAGAAAGATTATTGAAGGAACGACTGCTTATAGCTGCTGTAACGTAAGAGAGGGTAGGAATTAACTTGTCTCGCGAACATTACATAAAACACAAACATTAACTGTAAGAGAAAAAAATGTAGGATGTGTGAGGATTCTTTAATTAATAATAATAATAATAATAATAAAAAATTCTAATCATTGGTAAATTGCTGTGGTATAAGAGGAATAAAACCTCCAGGGTCGGGGGTTCGATTCCCACCGTGGCCCTGCGTGTGCGGAGTTTGCATGTTCTCCCCGTGCTGCGGGGGTTTCCTCCGGGTACTCCGGTTTCCTCCTCCAGTCCAAAGACATGCATGGTAGGCTGATTGGCGTGTCTAAAGTGTCCGTAGTGTATGAATGGGTGTGTGAGTGTGTGTGTGATTGTGCCCTGCGATGGATTGGCACCCTGTCCAGGGTGTACCCCGCCTTGTACCCGATGCTCCCTGGGATAGACTCCAGGTTCCCCGTGACCTTGAAAAGGATAAAGCGGTATAGAAGATGGATGGATGGATAAGAGGAATAAAACCCTTTTTGTTCCTTGCTGGTTTACGAAAATAATCTACGATTCCCCTATAACAGCACGTCTCGTCGAGCTTCGTTCCGCATATGATATTTTGCCTTATTGATTAACATACACTATGATTCCTGCGTCTGTGTTCCTGCACGCACCGACTTAACGAAACGCTCAGGGGTCGGGTTCAGGCCTGAGGTACGAGGATACGGGCTGCGGGTTCGGTTACAGAGTGATGGCTGCTCTGTGTGATCGCCGCTGTCATAAACAATCAATCTGTGAATGGTTGCTGCGAGAGAGCGCTGGCTCTGGGGATCCGGCTGCAGTCCTCTGAAGAACACTCGAGTCAGATCGATGAGAGAACACAGCCGTGATTATATCGTGGCTGTACGGGGAGGCCGGGCTCTGCCGAGCACCATCAGTGCTGTTTTATTTTTAAAAAAATAAAATTAAATTGAAAACCCACTAAAGTCTCAACAGATACGAGTCGAACACTTTAAACCTGCGTAAGCGATGGCCAGTTGTGCATTTTTGTTAGGAAACAAATCAGGATAATAAATGTGTTTTTGGTGGACGTTAATTAGCTGGGAAATTAAAGCAGGGCGGGATTTTGCGCATCTCTGTAATTATTGCCCGTTACGTGTTCGATAAAAGAGCATTATCTTAATCATTTCGGAAGTTCATCTAACACATTTCGAAATAATTGGCATTGTGCGGAGGCGTCCGTGCTCGTTCGAATCTAATTTAAATCTCGATGAGCGCAGAAAGCCTGAAACCTGTAATCTTCCAGCTCGGATACGGAAGCCCGCGTGTGGGACACGGTGTGAGAAGATAGGACGGAGTGCTGAGGTCGTGGTGATGGCTGTGCGAGAGTGTGTGTGTGTGTGTGTGTGTGAGAGAGTATACGAGTGGCAGTGGGGTCCGTAAAGCTCAACCCACGACTCATGACACGCTGCCAAGTCCTTACACGCTAGATGATGACAGATGGTGTCATCTCCGAAGCTTGACCAGGTGGCTCCGGGTGAGATGACGGCTCGAGGCAGAGCGCTGTGCTGATTGTTTACTGTACATCAAGCTCCTTATTTTCTCTCGCACTGAAATATTTCACATGCAGACTCTCTGTGGATGTCCAGTTCAATCAATCACAAGTCATCAGCACGTGTCATTTTCTTCATAGCCCCGTCTGAGAACTCGCTGACCGCTCAATTTGATTATCTCAGCTGTGCTCATAGATGGCTGTTTGAGGAACCATTAACGGAAAACCTAAATGACTTGCGTACATCCAAACATTTTCTGTACCGCTTATCCTACGCAGGGTCACGGGGAGCCTGGAGCCTGGCCCGTGGAGGTCTGGGCACAAGGCGGAGGACATCCTGGACAGGGTGCCAACACATTCATTCGCTACGGACGATTTGGAAATGCCAATCAGCCTACAACGCATGTCTTTGGACTGGAGGAGGAAACCCCTGAAGCACGAGGAGAACATGCGAACTCCGTGCACACAGGGATGTTGTGAAGTGGTGTGGTGTATTGTGATGTGGTGTGGTGTGGTGTGTTGTGATGTGTTGTGGTGTGGTGCATTGTAATGCATTGTGTTGTGTGGTGTATTGTGACGTGGTGAGGTGTGGTGTGGTGTGTTGTGTTGTGGTGTGGTCCATTGTGTTGTGTTGTGGTGTGATGCGTTGTAACGCATTGTGTTATTGATGTGTTGTGGTATGTTGTATTGTGGTGTGGTATATTGTGTTGTGTGTTGTGTTGTGTTGTGGTGCATTGTGTTGTGGTGTTGTGTGGTGTGTTGTGTTGTGGTGCGTTGTAATGCATTGTGTTATGGTGTGTTGTGTTGTGGAGTGTTGTGTTGTGGTGCGTTGTAATGCATTGTGTTGTGTGGTGTGTTGTGTTGTGGTGCGTTGTAATGCATTGTGTTGTGGTGTGTTGTGGTGCGTTGTAATGCATTGTGTTGTGGTGTGTTGTAATGCATTGTGTTGTGGTGTGTTGTAATGCATTGTGTTGTGGTGTGTTGTAATGCATTGTGTTGTGGTGTGTTGTGTGGTGGTGTGTTGTAATGCGTTGTGGTGTGTTGTGTTGTGTGGTGTGTTGTGGTGCGTTGTAATGCATTGTGTTGTGGTGTTATGTGGTGTGTTGTGTTGTGGTGCGTTGTAATGCATTGTCTTGTGGTGTGTTGTGTTGTGGTGCGTTGTAATGCATTGTGTTGTGGTGTGTGGTGTGTTGTGGTGCTTTGTAATGCATTGTGTTGTGGTGTTATGTGGTGTGTTGTGTTGTGGTGCGTTGTAATGCATTGTGTTGTGGTGTGGTGCATTGTGTTGTCGTGCATTGTAGTGCATTGTGTTGTGGTGTGATGTGGTGCGGTGTGCTGTGTCAGTGCGGTGTGTTGTGTCGTGGTGTGTTGTGTTGTGGTGCGTTGTAATGCATTGTGTTGTGGTGTGATGTGGTGTGGTGTGCTGTGTCGGTGTGTTGTGTCGTGGTGTGTTGTGTTGTGGTCTGATGTTGTGCGTTGTGTTGTGTTGTGTTGTTTTGTGTTGTGATGTGGTGTGATTGAACAGTAAATATAATAATGACAAATTAGCCCCAGCAATAGCAGAAGCGCAGCGCTCCTTTGTGTGAAGCTTTGTGGACCCTCCATGGTTCTGCTCTCACTTTCACACCTGGGCATAAACCCTGACAACCCTTTAATGAAAATTTGCATAAATGCAGAATGTTCGGTCGTGAGTAGTTTCGGAACAGGTATGCAGAGGATCATTTGAAAGACTCTAGCAGGAAGCATGCATGCAGCTCTGTCCAGATGCACAATGGAAATTGCATCATGCATGCTGCAGAAGCATGCACAGAATGTGGGGAAGCCGTGAAGCTGCGCGTGCACGGCGATGATGTGCAAAGAGATGATGTCATGGTTTTAAGCGGATGGGAGGAGGAGGAAGAGGAGAAAAAGGAGGAGGTGGAGGTGGATGGATGGAGGGAGGGAGGGAGGGAGGGAGGGAGGAAGAGGCGAGCGTAAGGTTTCGCAGGCGCTCCCGAAAAAAAGGAAGCGGCGCTTTGTGATGCGCAGGCGGCGCCGTGTAGCTGGCGGAAGAGGAGCTCTCGCAGCCCAGCCCCAGCGTCTCTCCGCCCAGGGGAAAGACAGGAGGCAGACAGGAGGGACGTGGGGGGAAGGAATTAAAAAAAAACCACACACACACAGAGGGAAGGAAGAGAAAAGAAAAAGGAGGGGAAACACGGGAACGGCGTTGACGAAGCGGCTGCCATGGCGGCCAAATCGGACGGCGTGCTGAAGATGAAGAAGAGCGATGTGGCGTTCACGCCCCTGCAGAACTCGGACCACTCGGGCTCGGTGCCGGGACTCGCGGCGGGATCGAGACCGGGCTCGGGCAGCGGCGAGGCGGATTTTACGCGCGGCGAGGCGCGCTGCTGCGGTCCCGAGGACTCGACGTGCCTGCGGCTCGGCGGCGAGAGGCGGAAGTGCGACGCCTGGGACGGTCTGTGGCTGGTGGCCGCGGCCACCGTGTACTTCGCCGACGTCGCCACGGACGTGTGGCTCGCCGTCGACTACTACCTGCGCAACGACTACTGGTGGTTCGGCCTGACGCTCTTCTTCGTAGCGCTCGGCTCCATCTCCGTGCAGTTCTTCAGCTTCCGGTGGTTCGTGCACGACTTCAGCACCTCGGAGAGCGACGCCGCGGCCACCGACAGCAGCAGCAGCAGCACCAGGACTAACGAGAAGCGCTCGGCGCCGTGCGCCTTCTGCCTCTGGTTCCTACAGACCGTCATTCACATCCTGCAGCTCGGCCAGATATGGAGGTGAGCCTTCGACTTCGCCTTCATTCAGTCACAGGAGCGCGTGGCTTTGGGACTCCCCGTGCACTGGGGAACCCTTGTGCATCCATCATAACCACATCGATTGTATGGGATCCACTAGCACCTGAGTTTCTTTTCTTTTTTTCTTTTCTTTTTTTTTAGTACTCCATCATACTCCAGTGCTGTTCATAGGCTACTAAAATATCCTCTGCACTCCAGAACCTCACATTTACACCATGGAGGCCTCTGGGAGAAGTCTTTTGGGTGTGTATTTTTTCTCTAGCAAGCTGTGCTGGGTGAATTAGAAATAGCCTCACAAACAATACACACTATGCACTCCTTGTGTCCTTGCATTAACAAGCAGGTAGTGTGTGTGTGTGTGTGTGTGTGTGTGTGTGTGTGTGTGTGTTCACTAGCATTTCTCCACCTTTAATTTTATCCCAGTCTCTAAACACACCATGCACTGGAGCTCGTTCAGCGTCTCTGCGAAGTCTTTTGGGTGTGTTACAGCTTTTTTTCTCTAGCAGGCTGTGTTGTGCAAATAAACGAAACAGCCTCACAAACAAACAGTACACACTGTGCATTTCTTATAGGACTGGTCGTTTGTGTTTTTTACACATTTTATTGGCTAGCCAGTGCATTTCTGAACCGTTCGTGTTGTTGTGGTATTAAGGAGCAGCTCTGGAGCGTGTTACCGTTCCCTTTAGCAGGCTGTGCATGCTTCTGTAGGAGACGAAGAAATATCCTGACAACAAGCGGGTCATCTTTAGTGACCTTTAGTTACTAGCCCATGCATTCCTCCGTCCTTTTGTTCCCACCTGTTGTTGTTGTGTGCGTTGTGTGTTTAACCGTCCCAGTATCTCGGGTCACCATGCTGGTACATCGTGCCTGGGTGTTTGGGGTGCGTTATACGTTTTGCTTTCGTGTGTTGCGCCGTGCTCATTCTTATGCTAAGCAGGTATGGTGCAAACCACTAAAGAAGTCGCCTACCTTCAACTCTGTACTCTCTAAGCTGTTCTTAACATGCTAATATTCCAAGACGGTGGTGTGTACATAGCTAGTTTTATCTACTGGAGCTTGTTGACTGTGGAGGCACAGTTACGCCATACGTGAAGATTTGTTTGGGAAGTGGAAGGTTTGGCTTTGCAGTTGTGTATGTGCTAATATTTATGCTAGACATGCAAACGGAAGAAAGATTTAGCTGGATGAGAACTTTGTTTGGGGTTTTTTTTCTTCCTGAAACTGTATAAACTGTTGTCTTGTGCATGGATATATAAGCTAATAGTCAAACTGTGCAACATCTGTCCTCATGACTAGTGACGATCCACTTCATTTGTCCATAAATGAAAGTCTAGAGTCATATTTACACCATGCATGGAGGGTTTAAGTTAATACTTATGCTAAGCAGGGTAATATCGTGCAACTTGATATACCATATTCGTATTCAAACTGTTATGAGCTGGAATCTCATTTACACCATGTGTCGAGTTGGTTTTTTTTTTCGGGTATTGAGACATTTATATGAGAATGTTTTATACACACACTCGCTGGCTTCAATGACTTTAATAAGAACACCTGTACACCTGCTCCTTCGTGTACAGTGTGTGTATGTGGGGGGGGGGGGGGTCGTAATCATCTCGGTGACGTTGACCGTGGCATGGTTGTTTGCCCCAGAGTGATGCTGATCTCGTTGAATTTTCTCACGCAACGGTCTCAGAATGGTGTGAAAAAGACAAAACGTTCAGCGGTCCTGTAAGGGAAACGGCTTGTTTGATGAGAGAGGTCGGAGGAGAACGGTCAGACGTGGTTGGAGCTGACAGGAAGGCTACGGTAAGTTAAATAACCGCTCTATACAACCGCGGTGAGCAGAAAAGGATGACTCTTGAAGTTGATTGAAGGAGATGGGCTAACCACATCTGGTGGGAAAACCACATCATTTTCTGAAATACTCAAACCAGCACATCAACCATGCCACGGTCAAAGTCACTCAGCTCCCTCTCTCACATCACATTTGCCCCTGTTCTGATGTTTGTGAACATTAACTGAAGCTCTTGGATTGCGTGAATGAGCAGGTGTACAGGTGTTCCTAATAAAGCGGCAAGTGTATACGAAGCTGCTGGAGCCAAAAATTACAATCATTTATCTGTGCGTATATATATATATATAATATATATTTATAATATATATATATGCATGAACTTATTTTAGATCCCTGGAAGAGGAAGGTATATGGATGCTAATACTTATTCGAAGCAGGTGTAATATCACTGGGGGGCGGAAAGGATTTACCTCCAAAGCTGGACTCACCTCTGTTTTTTGTTTTTTTCAGAGACCTTGACTCTCCAACGTCTATAATCTTTAACCCTTAAAGTCTCCGTGAAGCACCTTGAAACGCGCAGCGTTATTCGATGTGTTGACGAAAATTTCCACTCAGACAGGAAGTCAGGACGGGACATATCGAGTTGCTCCTCCCCCTTTTTAATAGCCAGTAGCGTTTAGCGTACCTCACAGCCCGGGCTAAGTAGGTACCATGGATTTTTATAATGTCAGGGGCGGGACACGTCAGATTCTAGAGAGCGTTTGATTGGACAGAAAATCTGATGAGAATGATGTCATCAAAACTGCTGATCCGTATCGGTGGTAGAGCGAGAGAGAGAGAGAGAGAGACTGTACATTTTGAATGCGTGTGTCTTCTAAATGCGAATTTCGTCACCGTTTTGGAGCGCACTAGTTTATAGATAACCTTGAAAAGCGACCATATTCGTACTAAAATCCACATAACTACCTTTTTGATTTCATGAGGATTTTCACTTAAATATCGCTTTATAATTTAGGAATTGTACGGTATAAAAACTTTACTTGCTGAAAAGAATGCTTTACAACACCACACATTTATTTGAAAGTGGTGTAGTGTTCTAGGAGATAAAGTAGTTGTACATTTCTGGGATTAGGGTGTGTTAACTTTTGCATAGCCAAGCTGTGATGCTAAAACTGGCGAATAATTATTCTTACCATGTTTTATGGTGCAGATTTCCTCCAAACCAGGCAGTAAAAGCACGTAAGCCGGGCTTCGGTTGGAAACGCAGAACCTCCGCCCGGTCCTATTAATCAACTGTATTATTAATAATGCATCTGAAAATCACTCTCATAGCGTCAGAGCTATTAAAAGCTGTTAGCGGCTGATTTGCTGGTCTGTGTTGATGGAACGAGTTTCCCAAGCGGCACCTTACGGTGTGTGAAGTTCTCGGGTCGCCGCACACACGCCGTTTTGTGTGTTAGCGGGTCAGTACGGTGCTTTTTTACTCGGAGCTGTAACGATGCTCTGGTTTTAAAAGAGTCCGTTCGAATTAGCATCCGGTCCTGTGATGTTTCATTTACGGCACGCCCTGATCCTTCCGGGCGAAAGACGTCCCCTGGGTCAAGCTAATCGCTAACCTGACCGTACGGCTTCATCGTACCTAATACCGAAGATTAGCTAATTTTCTAGCAACCCTTGAATGTAAGAATTAGCTCAACATTATCTCGCTTGCTAGTTGCTACAGAACACGGCTATACGTTATACAATAAAATCAAATCAAATATTGAGTTTAGCTTAACGTTAGGCGGCTTGCTAGCAATCTCGTTTATGCTAACTAGTTGGAAACCTGACCATGTGACATCACAATCGCTTTGCTAACAATCTAATAATTAGCCCAATGTGGCTTGCTAGCAAACATGGGCATAAATATATCTATATATAAATATCTGGCTTGCTAGCATGTTTGGTAAATCTGACTAGCCACAAATCATATCACCAGAATAGCTTAACTAATCCTAGCTAGTTTGAATCTACTTTGTTTTATTCACACAGTGCAAAGTTACCCTATGGTTATCTATCGTGCTAATGAACCTGGCTGTTAGTTTTAAATATATAATAAACGTTAGCTTGCTTGCTAGCAAACTCGTCAAACTTTCGCGCGACATCGTCACAACAATGTTGAATTTCCCACCTGGGATTAATAAAGTGTCCTATTAATTTACTAATGTTATTTAGCTTGGTTTTAAATACAGAAGAGTTCAGTTAGCGTCATCTGGCGTGCTCGCAAATTTGGTTGAGATAAATAGTCATAAACTTGAACAGCTTGCTTAATTTTAGCTAGCAAACTTGATCATGTGACTTCATCTCAATAACTGAGAGTAATCTTAGTTTTAGCCACACAATGTAAAGCTAGCCTAATGTTACTTTGCTTGCTACTGAATGCTTTGCTAACAAAGCTGTTTATATGACATCATTGCTAACATTATTGCCTAAGTATAGTTTATGGTGTTTAGCTTGCTACTGAATTTGGCTGTTGCTTTTTAATGACTTAATGTACCAGTTTAGCTAACATTAGCTGTCTTTGTGTGAAACCAGTGTTCATGCTAAGCGGTAATCCTGGAAGCTAAGACAGAAAAGATCAAATATATTGATCCATTTGTTGCTAAATCTGATGCAGACCACAGATCATCGGGACAACGCTGACGAGATGGAGTTACGCTGCGGGAAAATGAACAATATTAGCACGGTGTTGTTGCTAGCACGTGTTCTATGATATAAAATAAGGGTCGAACGCTGACACGGTGTTTTAAACCCAATTATCGGTGCATGTAGACGTTCAGGCTGCCGCTCGCTGGGAGATGCTAACAGGATTACGAGCGGTGATGGAGAAGGTGAGATGAAGAGACGAGACTCTAACTGCTGGCTTACACACAGAGAGACCAAAATCAGTTTTGGACCTGAGGGACCTGAGGGACCGGTTGAGTCTAGTTTTAGATTAAATGACCATTTCAGCAGTGATTACCAGCGTGTGTGTGTGTGTGTGTGTGTGTGTGACTCAAAATCTCACACGTTTTTCTGTATCACATGTCGAGACGTGAAGAGAGCGCAGCTGTCACGGTGTCAGGTTTTTTTTCAAGGCGGAGGAAGTCTAGGGCCTAGAGGTATTTTTAAAAATATCCCGCTAATGCTAATGACACCAATCGGATCGGGCAGGGCGCGTTCTTCGATTTTGATTACATACTCGATCCAAAAATAGATCATTCTTGCAAATTAGCTTAATGCTAGTTACAGAATTCCACAGTAGCTACGCTTGTTAGATCAGCTTCGACTGGCTAATTAGGTTCTCTTTGCTTGCTCGGAGTTGAAGAGCCTTGTGAGCTTTATCTCAGCTCAGCCCCGCCCCATCATTGAAACCAAGGTGATTCTGGTGGAGTTTATTCAGAGCAATTACTCAGAATTTTCATGGTTTTATGATTATGATATTTATTTTTAGAGGTAGAATCTCCTCCTCCGGTTAGCCCTGGCGTCACACTCTTCCGTTATTTCTCAGTTTTATGTTTAGCGCCTCTGTCAGGTGCTTCATGCGACCTTCGTTTTAAAGGCACCTTTATATTCGAAGACGTCATAAAATTTCATTGCTCTTCATTCATCTTGACGGACGACGTGGGCGCATGATGAATTCTAGCGTTAGGTGCGTTATGTGTAATGGAAGATCGTGTACTGTAGGTATTCAACTATAACTCGTAACGCTCCAGAGAAACAAGTAGCCGTGACTGAATGGTGACAACATTTGCTTTTTAACTCTTAACCGTTATGTGATGAGGCCGTGGTTAATTTAAAATCGATCAATAAATAAATTTGATGTTTCATAGTAGCACTTTCGACTAGAGCCACGGAATCTGAACCGATAACCGATCCGCTTTGAATAAACACCTAATTCTCATATATCAAATAATCAGGTAATCATATCATATATTTTCATATATTTATTGGATCTGCTGCAGTATTTAAAAAAATTTTTTCAAGTACTCGGTTCTGGTTTTACGTCTGGACTTTGACGACCCATGGTATAGCTCGATAGTGGTCACTAACCCTCTTCCTTGAGATCTACCTTCCTGCAGGTTTCATCTCCAAGCAAAATAATCAGTATTAGTTGATCAAGAACCTCTTAAGGCAGTGATTAGATGGTCATGTGGCCACGATTATGGTTCTAGCTAGTCTTCAGGAAGGTAGATTTCCACGAACAGGGTTGATGACCACTGGTAAAGATAATAGATGACCATGTGTTCTATTCATCCTCCTAACCACCAGGAGGCTGTGTTTTAATACCTAGATACCTTCTTGAGACCTTTACCATCACCGTTATCGAGTCACATGGTGAACCTATGACAGTGTATTTTCTATAAAATTCCCTCGTTCCCTGGAATTAGACGTTGGTTCCGAGTGATGGAGAACCCTTGAAGTTATCCAGTGCTTACAGAGCCACGTACCCTACTGATATGCCTTTACGCATGCTCTTGTGGGCTGTCTTTACTTTAATGTGCTCGTGTGGCTGGTTTAAATCTGCTATATGGAGAGCTGAGGCCACACTTTTAAAAAAAAAAAAAAAAAAGAAACAATTTTAAAGTCTGCTGGCGGAGCAGCCGAGCTCCTCTGCATGTGGTCTTGGCTGATCGGTTCCCTTAATGAGCTTGGACCTACATGATTGCACTGCAAATGAGCGTGCACCAAACTCTAGGGTGCTCGGGCCTCCATGGTGACCAGGTGCTTGGTCTAAATGGAGTGTGGAGTATTTATAGCAGCTGGTTGGGGGCCATCTTGGCAGCATGACTGACCAGCGTGTGTGACGCTCTGAAGTCTTCAAAGGCATCGTCATGGCACAGGGGCATACTCACTTATCTGTGTGTCAGGCTGATATTGGTTAAATATAGGAAGGCACTGGAGTATATTGTCATTTAATTGACGATGATCTGGTTAAATGGAGGATTTAGGTGACTGGAGGACTGATAATAGCTCCTGGTACTCTTTTGCAGTGAAAGGTCCATATCTCTCGAATAAAGAGGTAATAACACGCTCGCTCTGTCGCCATGAATTACCATCTTTAGTTACACATGCAGATGTATGCTAATGTCGCTGGTTTTATGGAAGGGAACGTAACTCGAGCTGTAACGTGCCTTTTAAACTCCGCGTCAGTGGAGATAACACGCTCGTTCTCGTGCTTATTCGTTATTTTAACATTATCGAGTATATGAATATCGAATCCGAGTCTTGGCATGTGTCAAGCCAAGAGGAGCTTCGGAATTTGATTAAACATTTAAAAGGCGTGGTAGAATCCAATCCAAGGATGAAAACGGAGCTTTTGATGGTTAGACATCCTGTTAGCAGCCAGAATACCGGCTTTTCCTTAGCAGAACTCCACCCTGAACTATATGACGGTCAGGTTTCACTGTCAGCTTCGAGAACGTTCAACGTCATGTTAATGAAAAATCCAGCGTAGAAATAATGGAGATATTGACGCCTTAGACTCCATGCAGCGATATGGCGCCGTCGCGTTGGGTTACGGCTAGTTAGCGATCTACGAGAGGGTGAGCGCGATGAATTAGCATGAAGTTTGCAGCTTTGGAAGATGATTTGTTTGAGCAGAGTGTACAGATAAGGAGACGAGACAGCTGGACAGTCTAACGGATTAAAGCACCGCCGCATCGCTCTCTTTAGGTAGAGACGAGGCGAGGGCTAAATCCCACTGCGCCACACAGATTGTGTGTAATGCAGGAAGACCAACATGTAGATAAAAGACATTTAAATAAACTCAGAATTTATCTTGAAAGATCGCACGGTAATTATAAATATTAATGTGCAAGCTGGATTTTCCCTTTAACCGACAGCCATGTCGGTAGAACTGTTGACGCGCATATACCACGGGTTTCGAAAAGATCACGAATCGAACAGAAGGCAGTGAGCGCTGTTCATGCTGTGCGATGCATGCTGGCTCATCGCTGTGTCCTCTGTCTCTGCACTTGAATACAACTCGACTCGTATTGGTTTTGATGGATTTCGTGTTGCAATGCTGCAGACCTTTTGGTTTTATCTGAATGCTCGCTCGAGGTTCTGCTCGAGTCATGCTCCTTTGTAGGACAAAACGGAAACAAACCACAGTGTCCTTGCTTTTAATAACCCCAGGAATGATGACCATGTTCCAGAGTGCAAATGTTCAGGCTGATGCAACCGAGGCAAATACAAGCAACTTGGAAAACGTCCCGAGCTAGCGTGATAAAAGAGGTAAAATCTATAACTCCACTTTCTCACAGGGCTCAAGGGACACACAGGAACCAGAGGCCAGAGGCAGGACTCTTTATCAAGACTACAAGTATGTCCAGTGGTCCAACTGGAGGCGCAGGGCGGGGCTGAGAGCAACAGCAGAACAGTAAATCCAGAAAATCTGTAACTGTATTCGAAACAAAAAAAAGGGTACAAGGGACTAGGGTAGGAGCTGGAAGCTAGCATCCATTTTTTCTTCTTGAACAAGAGCTGGACCTAGTGCTGGTTCAGAGAACTAGTTTGAAAAGCACAAACCATCTAGTCGGAGCAAATATCTTACCATTTAACATGAGTACAGTTACTTCTCATGGAAATTTCTCCAAGTGTTCACCAAACCTTTGGCCGGCTGGGCTTCCTCGGTGACCAGGTGCTGCGTACGAAGTTAAATGGAGTGTGGAGTATTTATAGCAGCTGGTTGGGGGCCATCTTGGCAGCAAGAATGACCAGCATGATCCATGGATGCTTTCTTTATTACCCTGATTAGCTACTGCATTAGCGTTTGAGAAAATATTAATACACGGACTGATGTGTTTATGTACAGCTGTGTGGATTTATTTCAACAGATATTTGAAAGTTCGAAGCACTTTGCTGAGTCCATGTTGGCTTTAGAAGCCAGGAAGTCAGGAAACCTGAGAGAGTCTAGATGTGGCCACCATATCCTTTCGTCCTATTCTTTTAATGCAGCCACACACACACACACACACACACACATACGCACACATACTGTTTGTGTGTTTTTCTTCTTCCACTTGCCTTTTAATTAATGTTGGAAAATACAATTATGGATGGCGATCATGGCTCATTTAACAAACAAACAGGTTGAAAAGTGAGCGAGGCCCAGGTGGAAGGGTGCGGCGTGCCGTGTGTAATGTATATGTGTGCGCTGAAGAACTCCTCCCCAGAGGAGGTATTAGCTAGACTGATGCCTTTAAACACTCAGCTCTTTCTACTTAGGCTGGATTCAGCTTCGACTCTTCACGCTTATGCGATTCTGTGATTGAAGGCAATGCGTACTTGAGTGCAAAGGTTTGTTTTTTTTTCGCGGCCAGTAGTTTTGATTCCAGCTGTGCTGTGCCGCCATTCACGGTGTTAAGCCGACTAAACGATGGTCCGTCCGTTGCAAGTCTGTCTTGTCATACTTTTTAACAAAATCAAGGCTATTTAGCTGTAGATTAGCAGTATTTCTCTTTTTCCGTAAAGTTTTCTCTTTTTGACTTCCTCAGAGGGAAATCATATTCCTGGCCCTTTTAGCCCACGATCACCCATTTTGTGGATTTGATGGGTTAACCAGATAAAAGCTGCAGTGCAGAAACCCTTGACTCAGCAACCTGACTTGGCTCTGATTTCTAATTCACGGATTTTGAGTACATTCGAGTCTTCTCTGTAATGTTCAGTGCATGTAATGTGATTGCTCCAATTAAAAGATTTTACCCGACGTAACTAATCAAGTGAATCAACTAATCTGGGTAGAAACACACTTCTAACGAGTACTACGGGTTTTAGGTGACAGGTAATGATTTCAAGCAGGATGACTCATCTAAAAATTCTGATTTCTAGGGTCTTTGTAGTCTCTGTACCTTGAGATCTTTGGACTTGACTCAGACTCTACACCCTTGGACTCTGAGCTTGGCTTGTACTATCGACTCAACTCTGATACCGTTACTTAGGACTCGACTTGGACTTTATAAGCTTGGGACTTCGGAGTCGACTTGGATGCAGTGGACTTGGGGCTGCAGGGCTTAGGACTAGGATAAGACTTAGTGGCTTGGGACTCCTTAGGCTTTACATTTACATTCATTCATTTAGCTAAAGATAGTTTCAATTAAACTGATCAGATAAGGGTTAAAAGTCTTGCTCAAGGACCCATTAGTGGCAGCTTGGCTGCACTGGGATATAAACTCGCAACTTTCCAATCAACAGTCCAGAACGCTAATACTGTGCCACTAGATTTGTGGCTGTAAATTGGCTTAAAACTCTAGACTTGACTCAGACCGCATGACTTTTTACTTCACTAGGATTCCACAACTTGGGACTCTGAATTTTCAAGTCTGGACTTGACTTGGTCTGTACAAAGGGTGGGGGAGCTTGGAACTTGGACTTGACTTAGACTTCACAGTTCAAGACACGTGACTTAACACTCAGGAATCTGGATTTGAATTAAAGAGTCTAAAGCTTTTCACTTTTAGATTTGTCTTAAATTCTATGGCTTAAGACTTTAAACTCAATTAAGACTCTGCAGCTTGAAACTAGGAGACTACAACTGTAGACACGGCATTTTGACTTCAGACTATACTCATTCAGTCTGGGATTCTGGACTTGACTCAGACCCAACAGCTTAGACTTAGACGCTGGGGACACTTGGGACTTAGGCGTGACTTAAACTCAATATCTTGGGACTCTGCAGTCTGGGCACATCTTAGACTCTAAGCATTGTGCCTTTAGATTTGACTTAAACTCTATGGCCTAAGAGTCTAGAGTAGGACTCTGTGGGCTTAACTTGGACTTGGTTTTGAAGTCTATGACTTGGACAACTTGGACGCTATACCTTGAGACTCTAGATTCGATTCAGGATAATATAGTTGTCAACTCATGGCTGACGTTTAAACGACATACTCATGAAGAAGTCTAGTATAGTGCAGTGTCTCTGTATGGAGCTTGGAGGATTGAAGAATAGCTTCACAAATGACTCCTCTCATGCCGTCTTTATATTGATCCCGATTACATCTTTGCTCTTAAAAGAGTCCCATTCCTGCTTGTTAACATCTTATATCAGGCCATTATGCTTTAATGGTTATCGGCAGACGCTTAGCATTTCATTTATTCTGATGCATTCAACTGTCATGATTATATATGAGCAGGAGTACAACTTGACCATTTGGTTTATTGAGGATTCATAATATCTTTAGAAAGAAAAAAAAACCTGTTGGTTAGGAGAGACGTAATGTATAACGCTCTGGATTAAGCTTTAGTGAGATTTTTCACTGAAATTCCTCTCTTACCTTTGATGAGAGCAGTGAACCGAGCCATTATCTGTATTTTGAGCTTAATTGGTTTGCAGAATGTTCTACCATGGCTTTTCTGAGAATAACTAGGCCTTAACTTTGCTTCTTAGAAAGCGCTACAATTGGAAAAGAATGAGACAGCTGACCTTAACTTTTCTCTAATGAAAAAGGAAGAGTTCCACAATGGAAAAGAATCTCCACTTAACGTTTCTTAACAAATACACTCATCCCTGCTCACCTGTGCGTCATTGCTTTGGCCTGGTCGCTCACTCGGTGCTCGTGTAGGGCAAGAAAACAATCTAGCCATCTGAAAAACCCAAACCTTGGCCATTTTTGGGATAGTGGCTATGTTTTGGATAGTTCCACCCCCACCCCGTCCTCCAGGAGCAATGCCTGTGGGGGATGAATATTTAAAGTGTGATGTGTGTGTGTTCAGGCTGTAGCTCCTGCATTATTAAAGAACCTTCATGCTCTTGTTCGTCTCTTGCTACACTAGGTCACAGTGGCCATAAACACCCACACCACAGCACACTGTTCCAACACAATGGCGAAATTTACCAACGACATAAACTCTCACGTAGCAGGAGCCTAAGGTCAAAAGGTCCCGTCTGATGGGATGCACGAAATAGCCGGGCATTTCTAAGAACTCCTGCTTAAAATGTTTGAGCAAAGGGAAAAGGGTTTTCCCTTTACTCTTAGTCCTACGTATTTTTTTTTTTTTTTTTTGGAATTTGAAATAAAGTGGAGAACGCTTCGTCACGCCACAAAGTGTCAAAGAAGAAGTATCAAAGATGAAGGGTGTGTACATGCGATTTTGGCTATTATTTTGAGAGAGGGTGTAAGGGAGAAGAGGAAGAAGATGGAAGAATAATAAAGGAGAAGGATGAAGCTCAACAGAGAAAGTAAAAGAATGATGAAAAAGAAAGAGAAAGGAGGACAGATGGAGAGCTTGTCTACAAGGCCTGAGAGAGGAAATTAAGTAAGGAGGAAGTAAGGGCACTATAGGGGAAAGCGATGTCAGAAGAAATGGATAAGCGAGAGGGGAAACAGAAAGCAGGAGAGAGATGGGAGTACAGCAGAGTAAGAGTATGACAGGAATTAAGATAAGGATGAAAAATAAGAGGGAGTTAAATAGTGTGTAAGAGTCAGCGAAAGAGAAAGAAAAGGGACGGCCGAGAGGAAGACGGTGCGAAAGAGTCAGAAAAAGAAAGAGAGAGGTCAGACAGGTAAGTTGAACTCGGAGTTCTCCAGGTGCTAGAGTTCTACTGACTCCATTTTGCTGCAGTAGGTTCCTAAGAAGTCCTGCAGCACAGTGAGCATAGAAATATTGACAGAAACAGGAGAAGTTCAGGACCAAGCAATGAGCCTAAGAGAGAGACCATGAATGAGTGGCAAGGTCGCAAGACAGCAAGGAGGTCATGAGAGAAAAGCAAGGTCAACAGAGAGTGAGTGAAAGGGCATGGGACAGGAGAGAAACAAGAGATCCAGACTAGGCAAAAAGAGGGTGGAAAGATCTAAAGAGAGGGAGAACCAAAGTCAGGAGAGACTGATGAGACTGGCAAGGTGAGGCAAGTAAGATGGGACCATAAAAGAAGAATGACAAAGTCTGCAACAAAGCTCTGATTAAAGAATGATTAGGTCAGGAAAGGATGACAAGGTGTGAGGATGTCAAGGCCAGGAGAGTACAAGGAGGCCAGGAGATAAATAGAAGCTAAGGTGACATCAGCAAGGCCAGGAGGGACTGACGAGGGCAGCGGAGATCGAGAGAAATGGCAAAGCCAAAAGAAAGAGAGGAGATATCAGGGAAAAGTAGCAAGATCGGCGAAGAGCAAGAAGTCCAAGGAAGATCCGACAAGACCAGGAGAGAGCAATAAGGCCAGAAGACAACAATCAGGACAGGATTCATCGACAAGGTCAAGACAGTATGATATAGTCAGAAGAGAAAGATAAGGACCGTAAGAAGAGGAAAGTTCAGGAGAAAGAGAAGAGGTCATGTAAGAACAACAAGGTCAGGTGAGAGGAAAGACAAGAGGTCATGTCAGGAAAGCTCATTGACCACCAACAGAGCCTCTTCAGGCTTCCTGCCAGCATCTGGAGCTGCTGCAGCCACTTAACTGCTCTGCCACAGTGCTGTGCCAAGACTCGTGTCATTTCTCACAATCTGTCCACCTTACTCGGTAGCAAGCAACAAAGTGACACGTGAATCCTCTGACGCGGGGTCCGACGTATCCGATGTATCCGATGTAACCGATGTATCGTCAGTCCCCCAAATGGAAGAAAGACTTATAACAGTTGTTTCACCGTGTTCTGTCATGCACGACCTCGCGTTAAATGGAAGGAAGTAGCAGAGATCGTCGGTTGCCGCTGAGTTAACTTGCTTTGTTAATCGGCTAATAAACGAGTACAAATGCTAGCATGTATCTCAAAAGTTTTATGCTAAAGTGGTGTGTATAGATCGTGTAGTGGGGTGTGAGCTAAAAAAAAAAACAAAAAAAAACGCTGGACAGTGCATGTCCACAAGTAACATACTACAAGCAGCGTGAGTGACACCTGATCTAATGTATGGTGGATTTACATCCTGTAGCTAGCGCCGTCCTGCATAGAGCGATGACATACCGTATATAACGATCTTATCATGTGCTCAAAAAGCTTACTTCCCAACAGCTCTTTCACTTGGCATCGCGCTCAACACTTATTCCTATTAGTATTCACCATTTTCATTTTTAAGTCTGAATTGTAAACCCCAGATTCCATGGAGCCACAGTCTTGAGCAGTTCTCATGCATTTGACCTGGACTCATCAAGCGCTTGATAATGAACTCATGATAATGACCTACTCAGGACTGGTATTGAGAATCCCTGCTTGTTTTTAAGTTCGGTTCTCCTCGGAGAGTTTCGTATCTGCTGAACTGTTGAACCCACACGCTTTAAACTCGACGAACTGGAAAGAAAATAGTCCCATGCTGTTGTTAATGAGATCGTGGTGTACCACGGATCTAATGGTAACGGTGCATTATGTAACTCGCTAGAATAATTAAAGTACTTCTGTCGCTCCTCTGAAAACTCTACAACTGCACAAGGTGATCCCAGCGGGGTGTTCATTGGAATTGAACTGTGTGTGTATTTATCCAATACTTTCATAGCAGTAGAGGCTGAATTTGATGGCAGAACCACATGGATTCCACTTCTGCTGTTAATGTTTTTTGTTTTATTTTTTTTTGTGGGGTGGGGGGGGTGTTTAGGGGAATAAGCATGTCTGCCTCTCCTATAAATATCTTCTCAAAACCTCTTGAGGAGGCTGTGAAATGCTTCTTTTGAGAGCAGTGTGTTACCATTTGCCAGAGCAGGAAAGACATGAGTGGGAATTTTCTGCTGTTATGGGTTGCAGTCTGCGCTAAATATAAAATTCTGCTGACTCGTTACTTTCCGAGCGGTGCGTGTTGGAATCTGAGCTGGTTTGCTGTTAGGGGATGTTCACGGGACGATGTGGATAGGTGCGTACCCTGAAGGATCACCAGATATGAAGCTGTCAGGAAGAAGAATTGCTGGAGGTGTGACATCACGAGGACACCACTGTGATGTGACCTCCTAAATGGAGGAACACCTGAATAGCGGCAACCCATCAGTGTCGGGGAGTGTTGGGGAGAGAAAAACAGATGGATTGAGCACAAACCATAAACATGTGCTATTTCAGCTCAAAGTGAGAGCGCCGAAATATAATGGAGTGGCGGCAAAATATCATCTTGAAGATCGTTCTCCATTCATCAGAGGTTCTTCGGTGGGTTTTGGTGTTCCAGCAGAGCTGAAAACGTCTCAAGATTAACAGGGCTTTCACATATGTGGTGTTTAATCTATTTGAATCGACCCCTGATACATTTTTCTCTTTGGTGCGGTCACACTCACACTAAAATAACTGGTGACTGAGGGGGTCTGGTTCCGTTAGAGTCCAGTTCTGAGCAAACTCTGTTACCCGCACAGAGAAAACAATCCAAATCAAATAGCAAATGAATCCAAAGTACCAAATTTCACTACCCAGTCATGAAGGCCAGTCTATTTACAAGTCTTTCAAGGTCGAAATGTGCAGGTGCGAAGAAGCCGTCATATCCAGGGCTGACTGTGATACGTCTCTTCGTACGTCTCTGCTAGCACGCTAGTTTCTGCCAGGTTTATTCATTCGTCCAATCATTCATTCATCCTCGGTAATCGTTTTATCTTGGTCAGGGCCATGATGGATACACCCTGCATTGGATGCTAGTCAACTGCAGGACAAGGCACAATGACACTCGATCACTCTGAGGGGTAAATTTAGCGTAGCCAGTCCAGTCCAGCTACCGGCACGATTTTGGGAGGTGGGAGGAAACCGGGGAACCAGGAGGAAACCCGAAAGTCTATACAGAGACTAACCTGAGCTCAGGATCGAACCTTGGAACCTGGAATAGTGCTGTAGTTTACCGTAGCTTTTATTATACGTATGAAACCCAGATCCACTTTCTAACGAAATGCTCTCCAAGGCTCTTCCTTTTCAACCCATTTACATGGCATTTAAAATCTGAAAGCTGAAAAATCTAATTCCAAACCCGAGCTTCTTTACGACTGTGGACCCCAACAAACAAAGAGACTCATTCAACGAGTGACTCATTTTGAGTGAGTGGCTTTCCTGTCAAGCCAGTTTAAATAAGACATCAAATCGAGCCGCCTTCGCATCTGCTTCGGTTCATTGAAGACGCCTTCCCACGCATCTTTTCTCATTCGCGTTCGCTCTCATAAAAGAAGACGGGAAGAAAATATAAGTACTACAAGATAATCACAGGACATGTCGGTTGCTTATTTTGCAGTTTTATACACAACCTGTTGCAGAAGCTCTGCGTTAGCAAACACAACCTCGAACACGTACGGTATAGGATGTTCCTGTGCGTAAGAGTTATACAGTGACGGAAGAAGACGAGGATTACCACCAGGCAGCAGGGAGGAACAAGAGATCCCAGATTTCCCTTTTTAAATGCCACAAGAAGCTTTTAACGTAGCATAAACGACAGAGCCCGCTCGAGAACGTGAATTGAAGGGAGTGTGATTATATCCTTTTTATTCATATTATATATATATATATATATATATATATATATATATATATATATATATATATATATATATATTTGTACTTCTAAAGAACTGGCTGTGGTTTGATTCACTATTCATATATGTCAGCTACAGTAGAGGCTTCATCGCGTCTGTTAATGCAGGATGTGTGAAGAAGTCTCTATAGGCCAGGACTGGCGTGTGTTGGCTTGAGTATGTGCGGACTTCAGATCCATGCAAACAAAGGCAGACTTCAGAGTGAAGCCAGTCTCAAAGGCTTCTTAGCTTAGCTTTTGGCCAGAGAGGTTTGAGAAATATTGTCGAGTCTTTTTTATCCCAAAAAGTAGGCCCGTGTTTGACATTTGCCCCAGACGTCAAGCTTGTGAGATGGACAGGATGGACAGGTGGAGCAGCCGTGATCGCCGCCGAGTGCGTGTGCAGACCTGACTATCACACGGTCACGTGTTTCCCAAGTCAGTTCAGCATTACTCTCTGTAGAGTAAACCTGAGCAGAGACAAAGCTTTTCAGTGTGAGAGCATCAGTGCTTGTGTTGTCCCTCAGCCCCAGTCTCTAAACACTCCATAGACAATGGAACTTAATTTCAGGCTCCATTAGGTTTCTGTGTGCTGAAAACGAAAGGGATGTATCGATGCTGGTTAAGATTGTTATCTAAGGGGGTCTGTGGAAAAAAACAAACAAACAAACAAACAAAAAAAAACGTATCTCATTGTCTGGCTCGTTCCGAGAGAGGACTGACCCCAAAACGAGAGACCCGGACACATCAACTTCGTAAAGAACATGCATCCTCGTAACAAAGAATTTCCGTTCTCCGACTAGGAAAAACAAAAGAAAACACCCCCCTCAACTTGGGATTCCTTCTCGGACAGTCGGGAAGGTTTCCTCAAACCCGAGTTTAGCATATGATGTCATGTCAATATGGCAATAAGTTTGTGTGTATCGCATAGTTCCTTTTTGGCACTTATACTGTAAAACAGTTGTGCATGTTTCTTTTTTCACCCAAAAGCCATAGGGAATGCAAACCTTCATGGGATGCACTGGATTCAAGTGGGAACTCTGTGATGGTGAAAGGTCTTTGAGCGTTGCCTCATACCTGGACAAATGAAGCACATTCACTTCAGCTTTACAGAATTTGCATTTATATACTGTATGTGGGAGTGTTATTTATATTCCTGTGCTACCAGCAGGACGGATGGGCACGGAGACCAAAGGCTTGGTATGGTGCCAGATTTTGCCGCCATCATCATCATCGCCGTCTTCACTTGATCAATACCACCCCAGACACAGACATTTGGTCAACTTCAGATATCTGTATTTCAGGCCTACACCGGACGAGCATTGAGAAAATGCATTGGCAGTCATTACACTATCATCATCTTCATCATTATGGCCAACATCTAATCGATACAATCCCAGACAGGTTGTCTCACGTCTGCTCGTGGACCGAAATTATGGTGGCGACCAAGATTTCTCCTGGACGTCCTTTCACAAACGGATCACGTAAGGTGAAGTGGGTTCGAAACACCTATTATTTATTTCTAAAATAAATAGAGAACCCAAAACAACAGAGTGTATTTTTAGGACCTCTGTGGAGAAAGTGGAACAATGGACTGACTGCTTTGTAGACACAAGGTTTAATTCTTTCTTTCTTTCTTTCTTTCTTTCTTTATTTATTTATAGAAGGCCAAAGCGTTCGTTCATGCGAGATTCCTTATTTGGCTTGAATCTAAGAATAAGCAACAGTCTAGACGGGGTAACTGGAGACGACCGAAATGAACAAGATTACAAGCTGGGAACGAGAACTGATAAAGAAATAGTCGGATAACTGTTTCGGGGGTTTCATAACAGTAGATAAATACAGACAGGTGAAAACAACGATTAGTGGGCGTGGTCAAAACAGAGCCGTTAGAGGAAATGAACATCACGAGTATTCAGTAACACTTTACAATACTGTTCGATAACTCATAGGTGGCAATGCAGGACTCAAGGAATAGCCGACTTTAAGCAAGTATTCTTTACTTTATAACATACGTTTGACTTATTTTAGCCCTGACCTTCTTCCAGTCTATAATAATTACTACAATTCAATGAAACTTGTTCTTAAAGCTTTGATTCATCTATAAAACACCAGGAGAGCAGAACCCTGCTGAATTATTGCGTATACCGTGACACATGCTGCAGCTTATACAGTGAAGTAAACGTTATTTTGTCATATATCTGCGTCACACTGTTATAGGAAAGTAATCACCAACGGGGTTGGAGTGAACAAAGAGTTACCGTTACCTACTCGAACGATGAGGGGGCGGAGCCAGGGTGGGACCTGATTTCCAGGACGAAACAAAACGATGAGTGGAAATTCGTGTTTTTAGTCTCGAACGATCTGAAACGAGGCGTCAGCGTTCCGTTCCAGCTGCTCCAGCTGAGATCAGTTCCCTTATTTTATATGACATCATCCAGGTTTTGATTTGAGTAGGCAAATCGGGGAAAAAAAGAAAAAAACTGCCTCCAAATATATGAGTCGGTGTAAATCGTGTTGTAAATGGAGGCTTTGTGCATTTGTCAAAGAGCGTAATGAAATAAATCAACCCTTCAGTGGCTCGCATGTTTACAGATCCGAGCAACTGTGACTATTTTTTTGTGACTTTTCAGATTTTTCAGCGTGGTGTGTGTGTGTGTGTGTGTGTGTGTGTGTGTGTGTGTTGCAGCCCAAGCAGCTCTCATCCATTCAGCCTGTTCAGCATTCAGCCAGAAGAGTGAGTACAGGATAGATTTATAGTGATATGATGAATGAATAGGGATATTATGATGCTGTAGCTTCACTTCAGCTTCACTTGTATTATC
The DNA here is from genome assembly GCF_023375685.1 of Ictalurus furcatus. Classification (NCBI taxonomy): domain Eukaryota; kingdom Metazoa; phylum Chordata; class Actinopteri; order Siluriformes; family Ictaluridae; genus Ictalurus; species Ictalurus furcatus. Next base: position 1,784,574 of record NC_071274.1, read on the forward strand.
AAATAATCAATACGAATACAAATGTTAGGATTAAGAGGGCAGGAAGGCATGGTTTGTTACTCTGGGACTTGATAACAGCTGGCAGTAGGGTTGCAGTCGGTTACCCTACGAGAAGACTAAGAAGAATTACTCAAGATTCTTTCAACACAAAGACATTTTTCCTTCTCACTGAGATTGTCCACTTTACTGAGGATATCACGATGACATATAGGTATGTCAGAGTATGCAGGTATTAAATTATATATTCAATTAATCAAATGCAGGCATTTGTAGTAATATGCGTCTATAGTAGTTGATCTGTGGTGTGTTTTTTTTGCTTGTTTATTTTCGTGCTTGGTGTCGAAAGTTGTCCTGTGTTTCCTGCTTATTCTGGGGGTGTTAATTCTGTGTTTTGGACGATTTCGGTTGGTGTTAATTGTTGTTCGGGACGTTGTTAGATGTTGGATGTGGCTGAGCGTTTGGTTTGCTACACGTTATTGGCTGATGAATTTGGTTTTTCCGGGTATCACTGGCCAAGGTTGGGTGTTTTTCAGTGTATTGTTGGGAGTTGTTGGTTGGTTGTATACTGTTGGGTGTATTTAATGTTGTCAGGTTGCTATTTCAGGGTGTTGGTTTGCGTGTTCGTGACCAAAATTGAGATATTGATGTTGTTGGCTAGTTTGAGGCAATGTTTGGTGTTCGCTTAAGTTATTGGCTGGCGTTAGTGGCTGTATTGGATGTTGTTCATGGTTGCATACTGCATATTGTTGGGTGCTTCTTGGTATTATTGGATGATACGGGATGTTTAAGGCATGGCTACTCTGCATCGTTGGGTGTAGTTGTGGGTTGTTAAGTGGTTTATGTAGTGCCCAGGTGTTATCAGGCAATGCCGGGTATTTTTCAGTGTATCACGACTGTTGGGAGTCGGTGTTAGGAGTTGTTTTGGGTTGTTCGATGTAAGTCCTTGAGTGTGTTGCTAACCTTTATTGGCAGTAGTTTGGTGGTGTTTTTTTTGGTGGTATATATTAGGTGTTTTATGTGGTAGTTGAGTGTGATTAGACTATACTGGGTGATATTCAGTGTATAAGGACTTGGTGGGGGGTTGTTGGGCGGTGTTTTACCGTTGAGATGTTCTTAGGTATTGTTTAACATTTCACACTGTTTGGGGTGGGTGTTGACCACTGTAAATGGTGGGGGGGAGGGGCAGGCACATAGATGCACTCTTTCACCAGGTTGGGTGTAATTTCCTAGTCCATTCAAGTGTGCACTTTCTCTTTTGTTGGCTCTCTCTCTCTCTCTCTCTCTCTCTCTCTCTCTCTCTCACACACACACACACACACACACACACAGGACTTCTTTTAAATGGCCATTCCATTTTAATTGGAACAGCAACATGGAACAGTTCATTAAAAAAATTGTGTCGATCAAAAGAGCGTATTTATACAAGTACAAGGCGTCAGATTTCACCACACACTGCAACAGATCTGTCATGCTAGCTGTGACTCAGCACATACAACACTGCCATGGAAACCAATTCAAAACCCTCCAAAAAGTAGCAAAGAAGTAAGTTTGCCAGACAAACTAACTGGAGGTTAGGTTGACATTTTGCGATGATGTAACCTTAGCATATAATGGAAAGTTGTCTGTAAATAGGAGCTAAAAGCATGCACTTGTTACTCTGCGGTGTCAGAGCACAGTGGCCTGGAGGGACTCGCTCTCTACACACCTAATGAGGGCTACATTAGCCGCAGAGGGCGCCTACCCACAGAGCTCTGTGGCAATCTGTGTGTGTGTGTGGGGGGGGGGGTCTCTCTCTCTCTCTCTCTCTCTCTCTCTCTCTCTCTCTCTCTCTCTCTCTCTCTATGTCTCATCGTCCTGCTCCCTCTTTCTTTGTCCACCCTTCCCTCCCTCGCTTGTTGTTTGAAGTGAATGTCAGGGTCCACTCGGAGGAGAGCTCGCCATGGTAACAGTGCTCTGTCATGCCGAGATGCTGTGATGTGACAGCATCGATGCTGCCCTTTGGCATGACGGACTCGCACGTCCCTGCGGTGCCACGCCGGCTCGAGCACTCAATCCATCCTCCGACATTCTCCCTTCTCCTTTTTTTTTTTCCTTCTTCTTTTTGATTTAAGCATCTGTTACGCGCCGTGACTAACTGCTATCAGTCTTAATCTCTTAATTGCAGGATGTTCGACAGCAAGCGGCGTGCGGGGGAATCTTAAAAGGAATCAAAATGTTTATTATTAATCCATTATGACTCGAATAATCTTTTAATTACACCGGATCAGCCGTATATATCCGACAGCGCTGAAATCACGCTCTATAGCGATTCTTATCAGATGCCTCCAAGCTGCCAATCATGTGAGATTATTTTTCATCGCTCTCAAGATCTCGGCTATTGCAGCTGCTAACGTATGTCCTCGCAGCGAGCGGTAAACACCAGAAAAATGGAGGTGTCAGGAATTTAGTATGCGATAATAAGCGGCACACGGCGTTATTTACAACGCTGTATCCCCCTGACCTTCTTCTTCTCTGCGGTGCAGCAAAAGGGGCCTCCGTAATTGTTGAATAACAAGGTTCAATTGATTTGGAACGAGTCGGGTCCTTTTGGCAGCGGGACAGGAAGCATTCATCATGGCGCTGGACGGCCTCCCATCAGCCACCGACTCTCTGGGGCCGTGTGGAGGTCTGGGTTATCAATCCCCGCTTAATTCCATTGCTACTGCGCAGATCCAGATACAGCTACAACCTAAAGAAACATCACATGCATGGCTAATAATCGATGAACGGTTATGGATAACTTTACTTTTCACACATATCTGATGTGATATGATATGATATGCAAACAAACCAAAGCAAGACCCGTCAGAGTTAGCATTACATGACCCGGATTTAGCTTCAGATCAATAACGATGAATCCAGAGGCGTCAGAGACGACAGTGGCGAAGAAAAACTTCCTGAGACGACATGAGGGAAAAAACCTTCAGAGGAACCCGACTCAAAACGGAACCTGTCCTCTCTTTCGGCTCGTGCGATTATACGTAGTCTTATAATAATAATAATAATAATAATAATAATAAAAATCTACTTTACAAATGACTTAGCATGGCTAGATAAGTTTCAGTAGTTTGCTAGGTTTCAGTAGCTAGCTAGCTCATTTGAATTTTTAGCTAGCTCAGTTCCAAGCTGCATAGTTAACTAGCTAGTGAAGATGCCCCATACACATTATCCTATATAGACTGTAGCAGCACATACATACAGTATATTTAACACAATCGCTAAGTGACTTAATATCGAGCTTACTGTGAAACATCTATCTAGGTAGTCTAGCTCACTCACGTCGGCTAGCTAATGTCCTGTACGAGACCTCATCGGCTGTTGCGTTTAAGAACCGAACAGAGCTGGTAAAATTGAGCCAGGAATGCTAATATGTCTCTCACTGTCTCAGACATTCCTGCTAAGCGTTTAGCGCCTCAAGTGTGGACTTTCGTCAGGCTTTGTTTTGATTGGGCCTTGAAATTAAAGTGTCTAAAATTTGTCTAGAATTGTGTCTAGAATTTAAAAACAATAACAACAACCTCATGTAAAAGTACTAGGATTTAAATTGTACTTAAAAAAAAAAACCTGCTGTCACGAACCATTTACTTAAGTACTGTAACGCAAGGACACCCCCACTATTAGGACTTTTTGTACTGTGGTTTATTTGGATGTTATTCGGATCTCTTTTTACAAATCAAGACCAAAATAAGATGCAAAGGCGATCCAGAAGTCTTGTTATTCAACAGCAACGTTGTTCACTTGTCAAACTCACGTCAATAGACCGTCCTTATCTTACCAACAGTGACGCTGGACACACAGTCAGTGCAGGTGTGTGCGAAATAAATCAAATCTAGTCAACGTGTGTAAAAAAAAAAAAGGGTCGGTTATTACGTCCGTATTACCTTCTGTAGTAATGTTTACTTTAGATGCAGAGGTACAGGAACAAAAATATTTCTGACTTAAATCGATGGGAAGGTTAAATCGTCTGAATCTCTGTCTCTTCTCTGAGACAGGGGCTTGACGTTCTCGCTTCAGCTCGGCCGTCTGCTCTCGCCAGCTCTTCCTCGGGAGGCGCCGCAGATCGTAAAGCTGTCGGAGCAGAGCGAAAGACAGAAAGTCACGCGGCTCCGATCTCTCCAGCTCTAAAAGCAAAGCCGTGTTGCTTCCAGAGCCAGCGCCGCTTTCGGGTCGAGTGCTCTTAGCCGTAAAAAAAAAAAGAAAAGAAAAGAAAGAACGACGGAGAGAAAAAACCTCTAATGCTAGTCTTAAAGAGCGGTTGTTAGACGTGGAGTGAAAGTCGTGGTTAGTCGTAAACGTGGTGTCATTTCAAATGCTTGATCTGTTGTATCTCACGCTCGCCGCACAACAACTACTACTACAACTGTTAATATTATTATTATTCTTATTATTAAGATTCCTCACGGTTTCCGCACTCTGTACACTCACCACGTGTCTCCTCTGTGGCGTCTATAAACAAACAACGTCCGATTCGTTCTCACGTGACCGCGTGAGGTTCATTCTCAGGTTAGAGCAGCGTCCTGCTGTCCAATCCCTCTCTCGTTCCTATACAGCCGCCATCCTGGTGCATCTCGGCTTACGTCTCGGAAAGAGCGAGAAATGTAGAAACACACGAAGAGCATATGGTGAGCTTTTAAAACCCTGTACGTGTTTTCTTTTCTTTTTTCCTTTAAAGAAAGGAGAACTTGGTAAAAGTACAGACGAATCAAAGCGAGTGTTTCACATTCTAGTCGAGTCGGACCGTGCTAGTCGAGTCAGAGTGTGTGAACAGACTATAAATGAACCGGTTTCTTCATACTGAAGCTCGACGTCAACATCTCGGTCCGGTCTGGTTTTCGTAGATGAAGTGTACGCGTGTCGTCGTAGCTATTACGAATGGCGTAATGAATGACTTTCATTGAAGTCTTATGTCATTATTTTGACATAATAGCTCGTTATTCCAATAATTATGTTACTTCGAAATATAATTTCTTCATTACGACTTAATATTTACCACTCCACAATCTATCAGTAATAATAATAATAATAATAATAATAATAATAAATGATCGAATATTAACTTAGTAGTAATAGACATTTTGAATCCGTACACTGTTTCTTCAAGATACTAAGTATGAAAGTCGCTGCTTTAGTGGAATTCAGTCGTAGTTGCTAAGCAACGTTACGGTTCTCATTTATGTTATTGTCTACCGATTCCAATTTTTCGTTTATTAAAGAATTAAAGACACATGGCGTTTTTTTTTTAACCATTTATCGTTATGTTTAATGGTGTGGAACGTCCACGAGACAAGTCAGTTGCTCTTCTCGCTTACGTTATAGCGGCTATCAAGTCTTCGGTCCTGAAGCTGTGGGAAAACTCGCTGAAATTTGTTACTCCTTCCATGATGGCTACGCAAACAGGAAACGCCTCCAAACAGGAAACGTCACCGTGTCGATAATTCCGTTTTGTCGTTAATGAATAACGCGTTTTTCTGACTCTGTTTATTATCATGCGTAGATTATGTGGAGCGTCTGCTTTGCAAGCGCCGGCGAATGAGCTGTTACAGAAACGTCGTAGAAACGTTGTTATGGAGATGATCAAGTGTTACGCACGAACGCAACGTTTAAACGTGAAACTGTGATTTATGCTCCGAGTGGAAGTAGTGTTAGAGGGGTAACTGCTGTTATAGACAATTTAAATAAAAAGCTCAAAATAACAAAATATTTATATAATAATATAAGAGATATCTTGCTCTGTCATACATTTTGCTTTGCATCTTTATACATACATATATATGCGGGTTTTTTTTTTTTTTAGATTAACGACCCCTTGTGGCTCGGCGGTGTGTGTGTGTTTTGATTGTGTGTGATGCGATTGTTGTAATCGAAATAGAAACCTGAAAGCATGATGCAACCTGTGATAACAACGCAAATGGAGCTCTCTCTCTGAGGACTGTTTTCTGCCGTCTGATTGGCAGGTGAGGGAGAGTGTGAACTCTCCAAGCCAGAGGTGTGTGTGTGTGTGTGTGTGTGTGTGTGTGTGTGTGTGTGTGTGAGTGTGTGGTGTGTGATGACTGTTAGTGCTGAAGGTTTTGGAGCTAAACGAGGCAGTGATGAAGATGGGGCAGACAGCGTAGCGAATGTGAGCTGAAGTCGAGGCAGTGTCACCCGGATGAATTGTGTTTTGAAGACAGCCCGTGGCAGCAGGCCTGAACCTGACCGAGATATTTAAGCAGTGCACAGCGTCTACACACACACACACACACGCACATTCAGCTATGTTGTTCATACACTTTAGAGTGTGTTTTCGTTGCTTCTCCCTGTGGTTTTCTATCCCCTCAGCCACACATCTCTGTGTTTTGGTCCCTTAAGACCGCCATTACAACATGAAACGTGAAACGTGTGGCAGCAAAACACGTGTGTGCGTCAATCGTTACACAATACACAGAGTAGCAGCACCACAACAGGACCTACCAGTTCGCGTGATAGTGACTGGAAGGTTAAATCTACTGTAGTAAACGAATACGAATACAGATACGAATACCAAGTGCATCTACCGTATTTAAGACGGGAACCCGGAATCAGGACTGGGATCCCATGAGTAAACATGTAAACATCAAGCTCGGAGGAACGAAACAAAGACCACGTTCATTAACACGAACATGGCTAACGTTACTAACTGCTAGTCAGGGTCGCAGTGGGTTAAAGTCACCTGTTAATTTATCATTTAAGAAAAATAATAATAATAATCTAATAACTGCCTGAGCGAAGTAAAAAAAACAAACAAACAAAAAAAAACAAGCAAAATAAAAGTCCCACCCACTTCTCTAGTAGAGATGAACTGGAGTGATGTAGCTGAGGTTGAGGAACTGTCAGGGTCTGAATTCACACACCGTGCTGATATTTCTACATCTGTGGGGGGGTTTTTTTCCAGTAACAAAAAAAAAACAACAACTTTACAGTTAAGGCCACGCCCACTTATGTCTTACAGCTAAACATTCTCAATTTTCAAGAATGAAATGCTTCGAGATTTCAGCGCCGTAGCAGCCGGTTCAAGTGCTGCAGGAGTTCATGAGTGTGTGAGATGTGTGTGTGTGTGTGTGTGAGATGTGTCAGGATGAAAGTGTGAGACTCGGTTCACACAGGTTGGTCTGTAACGAGCCGTGTTGAAAGAATCGTCGAGCCGAAGCGTTATGAATAGCAGTTTCTAATATCTCCACAAGAATGAATCGATTTGTGATCATTTTAGAGGCAGTACGTCGATTAGAACGGTGTATTTATGTTCATTACTCCAATTTATAGTAGCTAACACACTCATCTTGCGTAAATATCTCTTCTTTGCATATTTATAGTAGCTAGCTCGAATTTATAGCAGCTAGCTTTGTAGCAAACGAGCTACATAATTATGTTTAGCTACACCAGTGGTGACTTATTTGGTGTTTACTATAGAAACGATAACGCATTAGAGCGAGTGCGTTAATAATAATATAAACCTGTGATTTGCAGCTGCGCTACTGTCAAAACCTACTGACCAATCAGAATTCGACAGCGCTCTGGTATTAATTCCTTTAATCACCGCTGATGTATTTATCTCTGATAAATTTAATCTTGTGTGAGAGTATCGTATAATAAAACTTTATTCGTTTTTCATGACAGATGGATTAAAAAAAGGGGGAGTTGGTAGTGGACTCGGCCTTTTGGTCCCTACTGTAAGAAAGTGTGTGTGTGTGTGTGTGTGTGTGTGCTGTCTCTTTGGCTGGTTGCCCATCAGGGATCAGGATCTGTTTTTGGCAGAGATGCAGTCGTAAAGCCAGAAGCACTTCAGCTATGGAAAGAGTCCTAAAAGTCGTAAAGCTTCCTAGCTGCCGAGGCGGTGAGGCGCTAACTGCCTTATCCCCGCCTTACAGGCAGCAGCTGTGCACTCAGTACTGTAGATCTTCAATCTGGGACACAGTGGAAACAATGCAGAAATATCACAAACAACTCTGTTTCAGTTCAGCTCAGGTGGCCTAGAAAGTTCCCTAGAAATATGGAAAAACGCAATAAAAGAATAAATGATTGACTGTTAGCATGCGGACGACAAATTAATGGGAAAAAAATGACGTAAGTGGCTTGGTGAGGCGTCTTAGCGCCGATTCTACAAGTCTGTACTGGACTGAAGAACATCGTTCCTCCTAAAGATCTTCCTCAGCTGGTGTTTCCATGACGGCGGTGATGATTAATCTCCCATAGATGTTTAACGAGTTGCAGTGAATTCAAAAATGTCCTCTGTGCTCCTCAGGTATTTCCGCACCATCTACCTGGGCATCCGGAGCAGGCGCAGTGGCGAGAACGACCGCTGGAGGTTCTACTGGAGGATGGTGTACGAGTACGCTGACGTCAGCATGCTCCACCTGCTCGCCACCTTCCTGGAGAGCGCGCCTCAGCTCGTCCTGCAGCTCTGCATCATCATCCAGACTCACAAGCTTCTGGCCGTGCAAGGTAACCAAATAAATATATAAGGAGCGGCTAGTGCAGTGAAGGCTAATGAACTTTAATGAAGGCTAGTAGAGTTGCGGCTAATGAGTGGCTAGTGAAGGCTAATGAGTGGCTAGTGAAGCTAAGGAGCGGCTAGTGAAGGCTAATGAGTGGCTAGTGAAGGCTAATGAGTGGCTAGTGAAGCTAAGGAGCGGCTAGTGAGGGCTAATGAGCGGCTGGTGAAGCTAATGAGCGGCTAGTGAAGGCTAATGAGCGGCTAGTGAAGGCTAAGGAGCGGCTAGTGAGGGCTAAGGAGCGACTAGTGAGGGCTAATGAGCGGCTAGTGAAGGCTAATGAGCGGCTAGTGAGGGCTAAGGAGCGGCTAGTGAGGGCTAATGAGTGGCTAGTGAGGGCTAAGGAGCGGCTAGTGAGGGCTAAGGAGCGGCTAGTGAGGGCTAATGAGCGGCTAGTGAGGGCTAATGAGCGGCTAGTGAAGGCTAATGAGCGGCTAGTGAGGGCTAATGAGCGGCTAGTGAAGGCTAATGAGCGGCTAGTGAAGGCTAATGAGCGGCTAGTGAGGGCTAATGAGCGGCTAGTGAAGGCTAATGAGCGGCTAGTGAGGGCTAATGAGCGGCTAGTGAAGGCTAATGAGCGGCTAGTGAAGGCTAATGAGCGGCTAGTGAGGGCTAATGAGCGGCTAGTGAAGGCTAATGAAGATTTGTGTAGGCTAGTGAAAGCTAGTGAAGGCTAATGAAGGATAATGAAGGCTAGTATAGATTAAAGAAAGGTAGTGAGGTCTACTGAGAGGCTAGTGAAGGTTAATGAAGGCTAATAAAGGTTAGTGAAGGCTAGTGAAGGTTAATGAAAACTAGTGAAGGTTAGTGAAGGTTAGTGAAAGCTAATGAATGTTAATGAAGGTTAATGAAGTGTTTAAGTTTGGCAGCTAATATGGCTTTCATTTTAGTCTTTTTTTTTGTTTACAATCCGTAATATTTACTGTCATATTGTATTTATTTGTTTGCTGTAAGTTTTAACTAACAAACATTTTTACTAAAACATTTCTAGGCAGCTAAAACGTCGTCGATGAAACTAAATCAAGTAATCGGAATAAGGTTCTGTCTAAAAGAATATATTTTTATGACTGTTATGACTATATTATTTAAATGCCACTGAATATACCAGACATTTTACAACTATTGCTTAGAAGTATTGAAAATAGATATTTAAAGTTAAGATTTTCATAGAAGCTAAAATTACTGAATTGTCAAATACAACCTTAGATTTGAAATATTTTCGCGTGATCATTTTTCGTTCAATTTCCCCCAGATTTGTAAAGTTTCTGACATTTTATCCCGTCGTAAATTGAGAGCAGTTTGAGAGAGCTAATTCTGAGCGCTTTATATACGTGTAGGAGTATCTCCACACTACAGTCTGAGTGTTTCCACTTTTACTAGGGTCTCATCTCAAACCCAGGCCTGTGGGTGGATCAGCTCCTCTTATTTACTTATTTATTTACTTATTTACAGTAAAATCTGCTACTTTTTTTCAGGAGATTTGCCAAAACGGTGCACTTTGTGCTTCATTTTTATGTGAGTGAAAATAGACAGCGCCTTTGCCGTTTACATTTACAGTCTCACGTATCGATTTCTGAAACGCCGCGTTCTCTCGGCACGACTCGGTCTTATTTATCTTCGTCGATAATCTGAGTTTAAAGTCCCTTGCGAAAGGAAACGCATGTATAATGTGTGACTGATGAGCTACAAGGTGCACGTTTTTGATGACGAGTAAAAAAAATGGATTCATCGTGCACATAAACGCATTAAATACGGCTTAATTAACTTAAAGTTTATGTTAAAGATCCACAGAAAATAAGCGGACAGTCGTAAAAACACTAACGACTGCCATTTATCGTCTATTTTTTCGTTTTCATTTCCGTTTTTTTTTTTTTTGTGGTTTTTAAGAACTAATTTTTTCGTTCATAAAAAAAATCATTAAAAAATATATTAAATATAATATTCACATCTTATCATAACGACTTAAAGAATTCTCTGTCAGGAAATATAGTTAGTACAGCAAATGAAACAGTACTAGCAACTCTCTCTCTCTCTCTCTCTCTCTCTCCCTCTCTCTCCCTCTCTCTCCCTTTCTCTCCCTCTCTCTCTCTCTCTCACTCTTTCTCTCTCTCTCTCACTCGTTCTCTCTCACTCTTTCTCTCTCTCTCCCTTTCTCTCCCTCTCTCTCTCTCTCACTCTTTCTCTCTCTCTCTCACTCGTTCTCTCTCACTCTTTCTCTCTCTCTCCCTTTCTCTCCCTCTCTCTCTCTCACTCTTTCTCTCTCTCTCTCACTCGTTCTCTCTCACTCTTTCTCTCTCTCTCACTCTCTCTCCCTTTCTCTCCCTCTCTCTCCCTTTCTCTCCCTCTCTCTCTCTCTCACTCTTTCTCTCTCACTCGTTCTCTCTCACTCTTTCTCTCTCTCTCACTCTCTCTCCCTTTCTCTCCCTCCCTCTCTCTCTCACTCTCTCTCTCTCTCTCACTCGTTCTCTCTCTCTCTCTCACTCTCTCCCTTTCTCTCTCTCACGCTTTCTCTCTCTCTCTCACTCGTTCTCTCTCACTCTCTCTCTCACTCTTTCTCTCTCTCACTCTTTCTCTCTCTCTCTCACTCTCTCTCTATCACTCTTTCTCTCTCTCTCTCACTCTTTCTCTCACTCTCTCTCTCTCTCACTCTTTCTCTCTCTCTTTCTCTCTCTCTCTCCCTCTCTCTCTCTCTCTCACTCTCTCTCTCTCTCTCTCACTCTTTCTCTGTCTCTCTCTCTCTCTCTCTCACTCTTTCTCTGTCTCTCTCTCTGTGTGTGTAACATTTCCGGAGCTGTTCAGCTTCAGGGCCTTTTATAGGAGCTTATTTAAAGTTCATCATAAACTCTGCGGTGAGCTGGCATGTTTACGGTATTGAAGATGTAATTACGTATTATCGCCCAGTGAAATCGTGTTATTTTCCAATTTGACCAACTTTCCAACTTCACCACGACTTACGTCCATAAGCTCATTATTTTATTTATTACGATGCAGTTCTCTTATTCTCTTTTTTTTCCCCCAGTGAGGTTTATATTGATGTCAGTTGTTTTTAGAGCAGATGTAGTTTTACGTATGCAGCTTATTAATGATTAATAGGGTTAGTGGTCTTGCGCACACACACACACACACACACACACACACACACACACACACACACACACACAAGCTGGGTATCCCTTAGAAGTAACACTATACCCACTTACCTAGACACCATATGGAGTCTCCATATGGATATGGATTGTTTTGCATTGTCCTAGTGAAGAAGGCGTGGCCTATATATCTGTCAGCACCAGTGAAGGAGGCGTGGCCTATATATCTGTCAGCCCCAGTGAAGGAGGCGTGGCCTTTCTCTTTATGCCGTCCCAGTGAAGGAGGCGTAACCTCTGCATCCGTCAGTCTTTTTGAAAGAGGTGTGGTCTGTGTGCGTGTGTGTGTGTGTGTGTTAGTCCAGTTGTGACATGACAGGGCTGGAGGCGTGGCTTTCTGTCCTTTCTAGTTTCTGTATTCTTTAGCTCCATCAATGCTTTCTTTCTTTCTTTCTTTCTTTCTTTTTCTCTCTCTCTCTCTCTCTCTCTCTCTCTCTCTCTCTCTCTCTCTCTCCCTATATTGTTCAGCTTTGTTTGGTTGGTGTTTTTTTCTTTCGCAGTACCTGTGGCATGCTTTTTTCTGATCAGAGCACTGGTCTGCGTCTGGTATCGATTCGGATCTGCCGTACAAAGAAAAAAAAAGAAGAAGAAAAAAGCTCCATGTCCGTGTTATGCATTAGAAACTTGTCTTAAGTCCTGCCCTGATCTGAGACAGGAGAGGCTCCGTATTACACAGCGTGTGTACAGTGTGAGCTCTGGGTGGACGTCAGACTCCGAAACAGACTTTCCGATATCACTACAGTCCATGCACGTTCGTTTGTTTTGGCTTTAAAACCAAAAAAAAAAAACAACACAAAGAAATGTACAAAAATGTCTCGTATTTCTTCTTTACTTCTTCAGCGTGTCATTTCAGATTCAATCGAGACTGTTCAAATTAATGAACGATCCTGAATGACCCAGATGTGTATAAGCGATTACTGGGTAGATAGTAGCAGGAAGGATGGATTACAGACTGCAGTTAGTCCCTGAGGTGCTGCTAATGTGGATCACTGCGTGATTTAAAAAAAAAATACAGAGAAGGTGACGGTAAATGCTGCAATTTAAGATACGTTTTAATCACCCGAAATGTATTTCCGCATATGTTTATCGTATCATTTATGAAAAGAGAATACATTTACAGAGTACACGTCTCGACCTGAGATTAGTCTGTAGAATAGATTACTTATACTTTACACTCAAATGTACTGCACTGGATTATTTATTCTTTTTTTCCCCCATATTCGGATTCGTGAATATTTGATTTCTAGACTTTGTGCGGTGATAAAAGTATAACAAATGAAAATTGTCTATAATGATGTAAAATTTCATATTAAAGGTGCATTAGTCAATATTTTTCATTTCTTCTTCAAGTATAAATAATGAGGAAAATGATATAGAAATGAGAAACGCTTTAAGCCATGGTCTCGGAACGAGTGTATTACATAGCCGAGGGGAAAAAACCCAGTTTGGAAACCCGCCTTCCAGTCTAGAATGTTTGGATTGGCCTCTTGTCAGTCATTTTATAGCCACGCCCCCCGACACCCCTTCACATCCTCATGAATAATTATAAGGAGAAGTTGCACGTTTATAAAGATGTACGGCGGCTTTCGAGCGGTTGAATGTCCGAGCGGACTTGAAAGTGATATCTGTAGTTATCTTGCGAACCGCCATGAATTTCAGGGGCGGAGCTTTGTGTACGTTGCGTCTGAGGTTTAACGTGACGATCTGATTAGAGAATATTTTATAAAGAGGAAAAATCCCACGTGTACATCTAGCAAAGCCACAGAAGCTAAATATTGATTCTTGTTCTATAAGCAGACAAAATGTAGGGGGCGTGTCTTATTGTCTTATAAATGGAGCAACCTTCAGTTCATAAAAAAATAAATCAAAAATAACTCGAGCTGAAATAATGGACTGCATCAGAGATCCATCACTGAGGTGGGAGATTCCTGCTAAATTCTTTAAGAGGAGGTTTAACAGAAGACACTGCGGTGAGGTTTCACACACACACTCACACACTCTCTCTCTCTCGTTCTCTCTCCTCCCTCTGTGCCTGTCCTGAATTACCGCAGCCTCCACGAGGAGACGGGAGCATTACGTCACCTCCCTGACTCGGCCTCGGTTCCCGTGGCGACCGTCTCCTCAGGATGTGCTGCATGCGCACGAGGGTGGGAAGGATGAGGGAAGGATGAGGGAAGGAGGGTGGGAGGGAGGGAAGCAGGGCGAAAGACGTAAAGGAGGAGAAGAAGAAGAAGAAGAAGAAGAAGCGAGTCTGCAGGCTTCAGAGTGAAGCACAGAGGAGAAAAATTACAGCCTGGCCTCTGCACGTTAATTATCCCACTTCACAAAGTAGTCATTAAACCATGTCGGGTTCCTAATGGGCTGGATTTAATCTAAGTGGGTTAAATATATAAATAAGGCGTCAAAAATAAGCTCAGTGAACCGACCGATTTGTAAATATACTCTGGCTTGAGTACAGGCTGAATCACACACACACACACACACACACACACACACACACACACACGTGTATTTAATAACTCTGTTTATTTCCGAAAGCCGCAGACTGAGAACCCGGGCTGATTGTCTGTCATCTGTGACACATATGATGTTCACTTCTTCTTTTCATCCCAGCCCTCCAAAAGACAGAGAAGCATGGAGGAGGAGAAGGAACAAACCAGATCTCCTTCGATCTGCTTTGAGGGAAAAAAGTAATTAGGAGGGAAGCAGGAGGTAGATACGTTTCACCGAGATAGCAAATGAAATGGACTGTGGTGATCCCTGGTGTTTAAAAAGGCCAGAAGAACAATTCAATTCCCTTTTTTTTTCTTTCTTTCTTTCCTTTTTTCTGAGCGGCCGTTGTAGCAAAGTTCTACCACGGTGCTGCTGAATTCTCAAATCAGAAGGTAAATAATAAAAACCTAAATAAGAGCATTATATTTCATGTGCTCGTTCTCGTGTGGTATTGTTTCTATAGTAACTAAAGACGGCACGATGCTGCGTTTTCTGCTTTTTCTTTTCCGATACGTTACTGAAACCTTAAGTATCAACCGATACCGATACCGATTTCTTTAAAAGCTACGAATCTTTAATGTTTCTCAAACAAAAAAAAATAACACTGGCATTTAAGCATAATAAAGTCTCTATATGTAAACTCTATTTACAGTTCCAACTATACATTTCTTTTCCAAATCCAGCTCAGAGCTTTTTAATCATCGGTTACAGGTGGATCCGATATCCGATATATATTTTCTCGTATATCTGATCCACCAGTTGTTGCTGGTATTGGATCTCTAAGTTGTTGTTGTTGTTGTTGTTTTTTTATTATTGTTGTCTTGTTAACTTCAAGAGAGACTAGTGGAGGGGTGTCCAGACTTATCCGGAAAGGCTCCTGCTTGGTTTGAATGAAAACCTGCACCCATACCGGGGCCCATTGCAGATAAGACTGGACACCCATGGACTAGCGTATCGCTACTATAACGCAAGTCTAAATGTAACTATAAACGGTTAAAAAGCATGACATATTCTTCCCGTGTGGATTATTTTCCTATAACAGCATGGCCCGTGGTGTGTTCATAAAGTCCTTACGTAATGAACACCTTCCGTCCAATCAGATCGGTGGTACAATATCCAAATCCCGGACTGTCGTCGTTTACTGAGCTGTACAGAATGTTACTGCGTGTCGTTTCAGAGCGCACTGACATGAAGCTGCTTTCAATAATGGAGACGTTGTAAGCAGTGTGAGCGGTGTAACATGAGACGTTACTCCTCACACTGTGTAGCAGTGGACGTGAATGGACGAGAATGCTCTCTCTCTCTCTCTCTCTCTCTCTCTCTCTCTCTCGTCTGCCCTCTCATTGACGTTTTATCTTCCCGCTGTGTCTGCATTGCTGGATTTCAGGAAAGGATGAATGAAAGTCATTGCAGTTGGCGTCTGCCGATTGTCTGCTGATTGCTCTCTGTTCAGCCATCCAGATCGTTTTAAACGTCCAGTAGTAGCCAGTTGAGCCGAACAGACTTCCTGAAGATGTTTCCTTTGATAAAAGAGAGATATGCTGTATATTATAACACAGCACCTTGTCTTCCTGCTACCGTAACGCTCTAATATCTAATATTTTCTAATATTTTATCATGGTTTGCAATATTATCGTCACGTCTTATTGTTCGAAGTACTGTTTGTCTTTGGTGCGTCTCTCTCTCTCTCTCTCTCTCTGCTATAACTTCAGGCTCCTCCTGTTTTCTAGTCTTTACTGTAGTCGTTATTAGACTCCATCAAGTCGCCTTTTCTCCTGTAATCCACTGCCTCCATCATCACCGAGCCGCCGTGCGGTTAGCGTCACGCTCAGACATCACGCGGCCGATCTACGAGCGTAAATAAGACATTCCTCTGAGGAGACTCGACGGAGCTAATGATGTTCAACCCTCCTCATGATTCATTCTCCACATTTCAGTTCCAATTTGGTTTGAAGCCTCGGCGCTGCTCGGGGTTTTTGTAATTCCAGAGAATCAGTATATGAAGCAGGATGAATGAACCACACTTACCACCTTTTATTAGCCTGTTCTTTTTTATTAGCACTCGTGTACTCAGGAGCCATGAATGCTCAAAGATGTAATAAAGAAACAATAAACGTATTTGCGGAATTGATCGACCGCCTGCTCTTCTCCTGGCGTGTATTTGCTTCACATATTTAAACCAAAATCCCTTATCGCGCTAGATTAGATTGAAATCATCAAGATCAGTTCATCTTAACAGTATTTTCCACACACACACACACACACACACAAAAAGTTCTGTTTTAAAGGAATATTAAGCAATGAAAATGCTAATCGGTCCAAAATGATGTATTGTTTTGCTGAACAATGCTAGCATAATGATCCATAGCTTAGATATTAGCAGTGCATCATCATGCTAGCATCGTTCAGTAAAGCACTACATGCATTTTGGATTTAAAAGTTTGTTAACTCTCTCACAGTGTTTCTGAGGTAAAGCTAGTTGGCACTAAAGTTAGCATTATTGGTAGCTCTTAGCTATGTCTCGTGATTAGCAGTGTTAGCATTGTTTAGTCGGTGAACAAAAACTTCCAAATCATTTTCTTTCCAAAGTTTCCTTTGTTTTTCAGGAATGCGAATGGTGTAAATAAAGAATCAAACTTAGTAGGCGTCGGTTAGCATAACAGCCCATTATTAGCTATGCCTAATCAGCAGCATTATTCAGTCAACTCTCCCTGTAAAAGCGACGTAACAGCTCACGTATGTATGTTCTCTTGTTGGGTTTCAGGAATGACTGCCGCTGCCTCTCTGGTGTCCTTGGCTTGGGCTCTGGCATCCTACCAGAAGGCTTTACGGGATTCACGTGACGACAAGAAGCCCGTCAGCTACCTGGCCGTCATCATTCAATTCTGCTGGCACTTCTTCACCATCGCGGCACGCGTCGTGACCTTTGCCCTGTTCGCCTCCGTGTTCCAGCTCTACTTCGGAATTTTCATCGTGCTACATTGGTGCATCATGACCTTCTGGATCGTGCACTGCGAGACCGAGTTCTGCGTCACCAAGTGGGAGGAGATTGTCTTTGACATGGTGGTGGGGATCATCTACATCTTCAGCTGGTTCAACGTAAAGGAGGGCCGCACGCGCTGCCGCCTCTTCATCTACTACTTGGTCATCTTGTTGGAAAACGCAGCGCTCAGCGCGCTCTGGTATCTGTACCGCTCACCGCTGGGCACCGACGCCTTCGCTGTTCCTGCCCTGTGCGTCATCTTTTCCAGCTTCTTCACAGGAATCGTCTTCATGCTCATGTACTACGCTTTCTTCCATCCTAACGGGCCGCGATTTGGACGCTCGGCCAGCCTGAGCCAGCTGGACGATACCAACGTCACTACCGGCTTCGCCATGCCAACCGAAGGTGCCACCAATTCCCTTCGCTCCAACAGGGGTGGCACGCTGGCAAGGGACGCTGATCGCGATGCTAAGTACACCGAGCGAGACGGATGCGCCCCTGTTTTTCAAGTTCGTCCCACAGCTCCGTCCACGCCATCCTCTCGCACCCATCGCGTGGACGAAACCGTGATCAGAATAGACGTATGCAGGAACCGATACCCAGCCTGGGAAAGGCACGTGCTGGACCGCGGCATACGCAGAGCCATCTTGGCTATCGCTAACTCGCCCACGCCACCTCGACTGCAGTACAAGGACGACATGCTCGTCCAGGAGCGGCTGGAGTACGAGACCACGTTGTAGCTCACCCACTTTTCCACAGCTTGGTACGTGGAATCTTATAGGTTATCATCCATTAACAGCAGGACTGTGGCAATAACATGACTAGCGGAGCGGGACTGTCAAGCCCATAGCATTTAGCCATGATGTTGATTGTCATGGACGGAAGGAAGAATTTTAAAAAAGTGGAGAAAAAAAAAAAAAACGACAGCAAAAAAAAACAAGAATAAAATATAAAAACAAACAAATAGGCACAACATGTTCACTGGTGTAAGGATTGGTATTTTTTTAGTCTTTTTTTTTTCTTCATTGATTCAGGTTTTCTCAATTTTTTTTTTTTTACTTATCAGGGAATATGTTTTTTTTTTTCCCCCTCGGTGTGGAGCAGATATCTAGTCTGCAGACACTACAGTCCGTCCATAAGCTTATTCGCTGGAGTTAACTCCTCAACACTACGCCTTTTTTGGCCATCTAAATATATTTACTGTTGTTCAGGCCTTTAAATTATAATTATAAATCTGCCATAACGCATCCTGGAATAGTGACATTACCTGGACAACAGGAGGACAAGCAGGTGACCTAGTCTAGTGCTGATAAAACTCGTGGAGACAAAAAGAAACTCGCCAGGGTGAGGGGTGCTGAAACCCACGAGTCGTCTGACATCAGCAAAACTCTCGCAGTGCCAAAAAAATCCTGGTCCATACTGGACTCCACAGTGGACATGGTGGACCTGGAGTCTCTGCCAGTAAACTGTACATAAAAAAAAAAAAACAACAACAAAAAAAAACAGGGCAGCATTTCAATCATCTACTTGAATATTGTATAAAAAAAAAATAATTAAAAAAATTAAAAAAGTGAATGAAAGAAAGCCACGCAGGACTGACCCAGGCTCAAACACACAACTTCTCTCCTGGAGAAGGAACCAGGCCAAGAAAACGCTTCCTGGCAGCTCGGCTCACGCTGGCTGATATGGATCTCTCAAGAAACGCTCACACACACACACACACACACACACACACACACACACGTATGTACTGAGAAACACACACACACATACACAACACAGAGCAATCCACAACAGCCAGGATGGATTCCACCTCCAAAAGATTAAAGATACAGTGTTCTTCACGAGTCTGTGTGAACTCGCACGACTGTTTCTGATCACGATTGTCTGTGTAGGTGTGTATTCGCTCGGCAGTACCAGACACGGCGTCCACCGGTTCACGTGCCGCGTCTACAGAAACACAACGCTGTATCTTTAAATCTCCCAAACAGCTCATCTGTATATGAAAGGAAAAAAAAAAAAAACATCCAGTCTCTTTCAGTTAAAAGTGCTTCTTAGTGTCTTTTTATAGGAGGCGAAGACGGGGACGACGGGAGAGGACGCCGTACGACAAGCACAAGACTTGAGCACAGCAAAAATGGTTCCTGTACTGGGGGGAACTAAAAAAAAATGGTACAAGTCTGAAGTTCTGGATGCGATCTCGATGTCCTGCGTTGTTAGACTCGGACAAGGGCGTCCGTTGTCTTTCTTTAGACATGTGACGTAATTGTATTTCATTTTATATCAGGATTTCGATGAATTTGTGTGCGTGCTAGGCGTGTGCCAGTATTCACAAGATTCACAAGATTCAGTTGCACAGTAAATACACAATAATTTGACACATCGTGGACGGGAATTTTTCCGACGCCTACCCCTGCGTTCAGTTCAGTTCAGATCAAGGTTGAGTGTGTGGATGGGAATCATTCTTTCATTCATTCATTCATTCATCCTCAGTAACCAGTTTATCCTGATCCTCATCACAGATCCTGTGATGGATCTGAAGTCTACCCCTGGAAAACCAGGTGTGAGACGGGAAAAGATCCTGGATGGGACGCCATTCTGTCGCAAGATACTAGACACTCATACATACCTAGGGGTAATGCAGATCAGCCGGTTCACCTACTGGCAGTTTTAGGAGATAACTGGAGAACCCAAAGAACCACCACATGGACATTGGGAAAACAAACATGCGAACCTCCACACAGACTAACAATGCTACCCACTTCACAACCGTCTTTTAAAGCGTTTATTTCTTTGAGGTAAAAAAAACTTAAACAAAACCCTATCCCATTCCTATGTCCAATCATTTGGTTCACCAAATGACGGTTTGAAGAAAGACTAAATGACATGGCAGATAGAAATGCTGTCCTATCTCTTTGTGTTTCTTTCCTGGTTATGGTTGTTGACTAGCTTGGTCTGAACAGAAGTCTCCATGTCTCGCCACAGCTAAAATTCTCATTCAGATCTAACGCCACGACGTGCACCGAACCACTTATTTGGCGCCAATTTGGCTTCCCATTCCGACTCCAAGTCAAACCTATTGTGTGAGCAGAACCAAATCGCAAATTTCTAGCTCATCAGCATGACTTGACGAGCGCGCTTTGTTATCGTCCGGTAGCGGCGCCACGATGATGTCACAAACCGCGATAAAAGTTCGATCCTTTTTTAACATCGGGCACACGCGTAGCACGCACGCAAGCACGCACGCACGCACGCACGCACGCCACAGTTTGGCTGTCGTTTTATGAACTGCACAATGCTTCACTGTATGCCATTAACCGTGTGAAGGTGACGACGATAGCGCCATAGATTCGATTCCATTCACGATCAGAGTTAGAAATTAGAAGTCCGGTCGAGTGATTAAGACGTGACGAGGTGAGCTTTAAATCCAGAATCCTGCCACTAACGTGAAGATTTCTGTATCGTTGAGCAATTTAGTAAGACTGAAGAATTTAGTCCAATAAAGACATGTAAATAAAACAGTCAAAGATTCATTGACCCCCCTCACCCTCCCCCTCCCCCTCCCCCTCCCCCCCCCACATGCCCATGTCCTCTAGTCAGACTCACTTCCTTTGTTTCTTTGCAATCAGCATTTTCATTGGGTTTTTTTTGTGTGTGTGTGTCTGTTACCTTTTATTTATTTATTTATTTATATTTTTTTACAGTGACAGACCATTACAAAACTCTGAACGAGACCTTCATCCAGATAACCTCCAAAAAACCTCCTTGAGCGAGACGCAACACAACTACCAGAAGAATTACGAGCATCGCGATGTGAAAACGTTTACCCACGGAAGCATAGAAGAAGACTGGAAATTCCTGAATCTGATTCGGATCTATCGTTATGTACTGAAATGTCCGTGTGTGTGTGTGTGTGTGTGTGTGTGTGTGTGTGTGTGTGTGTGTGTGCGTGTTTGAAACCTTCCACACGCTTGTTTGATCAGCCAGTGTGTCAACACGAGATACCATCTGTTTTCTCAGCGATGTTGATGTTCATGTCCTAGAGCCGCTGGAGCTGGCCGACCTGTTCCCGTCGGCACTGGCGTTTCACCGTCATCCGTCACGTCCTCATGAACAAATCTCGGGTTGGCATGTCGAACCTTTATACCTTTCTACGATGTCCAAATACCCCCTCAAGCACCGAGGATCATCCCCAATCCTTTTGCGTACAAATCAGAAGTTGAGAATGTAGACCATGCTGTCGACTAGACGACAACAAGAGCGATTGTAGAGAAAAACTCTGAGCGCTTGGGCTGGAGGAGTTCTGGACTCCGATATCAAGCGTGACGTTTCTCCCAAACTTCATTTATTCCATACCTCCGTATAGTGGTTCTTCGAACGTTTTCTGAATGTCTTTCCGTATGCACTCCAGTTCTCGGCTTATTTTTTATTTCTTCATATGAACCTGGGGCTTTTGTGATGTAGATAAAGTGAGGCCGAAGCGATATCGGCCTCTCACGCTGGAGCGGTTTCATGTTGAATTGGATTTCGCATTGATCCCTGACCCCCTTGGCGTATCTTATGCTCCGAACGCATGTGATGTGTTCAGAGCTCAAAGCACTCCCTGATCTTTTTCAGAACTTGCCAAGAGCAGACAGATGCTGTAAAGACAGCTCTATCGGGTAGCGGTTGATAGTTGGAGCTCTGATATCGATATTGTATCATAGATTGGATCGGTGCAGTCATAACATTAGATTACGTGAGCCAGAAGTTACGGAATGATCCAGACGGAGAATTAAAACGTTTCTGTTTTGCATTCCCACCACATTGCAGGACTTTTAGTAATCTGGTTGGTGGTTCTCTTAAAGCGTGCTTTTGACCAATCGGCAACGTTTACTGCAGTAACCTTTAGCACCAGTACTTCCTCATGCACAGAAAATGGTCCCCGGTTCCTCGAGTGGAGAAGTTCTTAAAAGGTAGACGTTTGTCTGTTTTGACTGGAGAGAGACGTACAAGCCTATCCAAGCACAGAAGACAGCGTTTGTTGGAATTCACGCTGTGAATCCCTGCATGAAAAGGATCCCAAAGAGACTCCACTTCTCAGTCAGAACACTTGGTGGTCCAGTAACTACCGGACAGGAAACAGGAAGTACACTCCTTAAAAAACATCTCCTTAGAGGCTGTTTGGCTGGTTAACACTTCAAGCTTTCTAAAGGTTTCTACGTGAAACGCTTATGGTTCCACGTAGAACCTTCATGGATTTCTCCCAAAGGACAGACCCTTCAAGGTTACTAGATGGAACCTTAATGATGAGGGTTCTGGGAAAGTAACGCTTTAGTGCCGTTGGAAAACATTTCGCGACTGCAGTAGTATTAAGGTTTGCTCTTAATTCAATAAGCTAACCGTTCCAATTACACCTAAAGTGTTCCTCAAAGGTTCTTCGGATATTTACGGTTCTCATTTTCCTAGGGAACCTTTAAAGAACGCTGTTTTTTTTTTGTTGTTTTTTTTTAAAAAAAGAGTGTAGGTATTAACTGTGTAAGTGTATGGTTCCAAATTATTGGTGATTATTTTCTTCTTAATACCTAGAACCTGTCAGGCTTTTTCAATTTAGCAAACCGTCTTTGTACTTGGTAGACTCTTAGGGGGGGAGAAAAAACGGTTCTTCAAAGGTTCTTTAAGGGTTTATTGGATAATTCTGGGTTCTTTTTTTCTTCGTAAGAGCGTATCTATATTGTAAAACTTATATGTAGTTAACTAGCAGGACGTGTGAAATCGTCGCACACGTCGTACTGTATCAGTGTATTTAGGTTTATTTGAATAAAAATATCCATTAACTGCCATTTCTGTCTCTCTGGAAAGACTGTAAATGGTAATAACCTACCTCAAGAGGGTGTAGTAAACAGAGCACCTCCATCTGTTGGTGAATGGAGTAGATGGTCCTAAGATGGAGGTTATTAACAGAGCGTAGTGATAGCGGTACCGTCAGGGTCAGCGCCCGGAAGGTCGCGAGAGCCACTGTTGGGTCGTTGAGGATGGATCGTAACCCTGGATTGGATTCTGCTGCCAAATGAAATAATGTAGTTATAACGAAGATGTCGGCAGGTGGGGGTTCTCCTGTTTATACCCAACTCGTTAGGAAATCCGAGCTCAAAACCGGGACTTCAGATACACTAAACGCAACGTAGGACAGTCAGGAAGACCGCTTGCTCATTCATTCACTCATTCATTCATTCATTCATTGCTGCTTCTATCAATTTTATTTGCCTTAAATGAACTGGTTGTTTTGGGTTTTTTTTTTCTTCATATTTCCCTCACCAGTGATGGTGCAAAGTCGTCCATTGCTCTTTTTTATTATTATTATTATTCTTCATTTCATTCGAGTTACTGTGCTTCTACTGCAGGTGGATTTCACACGTGACACCAATTGAGCTCATTTTGCAGTCTAACAATCAAAAGACATGATGATGATGATGATCATGATGATAATGACTGTTACCGCTTGTGAAAGCTTCGGATTGATGAAAAAGTGGTGCAGAAAGTGTGACTATTTGCTTTTTTAAAAAATTTTTAATTTTTTCTTTTAACTTTGATGTGTATGCAGACTCAAAGATTCAAAGATTCGACGTGTTCTATCGAATAACACATATATGGTCGTCCCTCACCGTTAGAATTAGATAATTAGATGAAATAAAATGCCATAAGGGGGGAAAAAATAATAATAATAATAAAAAGTCCACATTGTTTGGTCTAATTAGTGGTTACCACCAGAGCACTTGGAATTAGTACAAGCACAGTAGTTTGAGGAACTTTGGGTAGACGTGTTCAAATTAATGCAGATGTTAATACAGGTGTACAGATGTTCTCGGAAGCTCGCCGACAGCCGTGACCCGCAAACGGCTGTTCAACTGTAAATAAATGTATGCAAATGTACATGTTTAAACAAACATTCCTTTTTTGAGTCCTGACTGTAAAAAGGGTGTATGTTGACTAGAAGGCGGCGATGAAACGCCAAGAAAATGGCAGTACCATATGGCGTAATTCAGATTAAAAATCTAAACTAGTGTGGTGTACTTGACGTATTAAATGGGGAAAAATAAATAAATAAATAAAAATTTGCAAAAAAGATAAAAACCTGTTCATTATTGGTCTAAGTTGCATTGTGTGATGAAAGTGCTTCAAATGCATCGACTCTGTTACCTGATTTTATTGTATATTGAAGAATAAGACAAAAAGAGCATTACATTTTTGTATATATTGGATTTTTGTAAATTTTTATTTGATTCTAATGCAACACAAAAGTACCAAATTCATTTAATAAAGTACACTGTGGTCATTTTATACGTCTCCCTCGCCACGTTCTTTTCAGGCGAAAAGCTGAAGATTTTAAGAGCCATGATCGGACCCTTGACCTTTAACCTTGAACCCCGACCTGCTCAGACGCGTGCTCGAACTGGATTCCGTTTCGTTTGTAAATCATACCGAAGAAACAGAAATCCATCAGGTGCGATCGCTGGACCTTTAACAGAGCAACTTCGAAGATGGATTTAAGCCCCGCCCACTTCACGATCATGTCATTCCCCCTTGAAATCATTGATTTTATTATTTTTTTAAAACTCCTGGCAGGTTCTAGGATTTAAAAAGAAAAGAACGCACGATAATTTGGAGTTTGTCCTGCACACGTGCCTAGTTAATAGGAAAAATGGGTTCTCGGAGGGGTTCGAAAGATTTATTGGATAATTAAGCCTCGGAAAACGGTTCTACGTGGAATCCTGTATGATACGGAGACGCTCTGTTGCAAGAACGTTCTACGAAAGGGTTCAGAGTGTAACGAACCCTTCATTATTAAACAACGCTGATGAAGAACTGCTGACTGCTAACTTAAAAGAAAAAAAGTTCTAAGAAAAGTTAGCTAAATGTTAAAAACCTGAGAGGTTCTAGGTTCTAAGAAGAAAATAATTTCCCAGTAGGAAAAAAAAAGATGTTCTTTTAAGGTCTTGTGGGGTGTTCCCCGTATGTAGTGGTTAGTACCTACCAAAAGTGGTCCAAGGCGATAGGGTCATGGGTGCGTGAGCATCAGTACTGGACCATGGAGTAATGGAAGAAGGTGTGGCTTACCTGGGGAAGAGACGGCACCAGGATGCACTACGGGAAGAAGGTGAGCTGGCGGAGGTAGTGTGATGCTCTGAGGAACGTTCTGCCGGGAAACCTCGTGTCCTGGCGTTCATGTGGATGTTACTTTGACACGTACCACCTACCTAAACGTCGCTGCAGACCGAGTACACCACTTCATGGTAACGGTATTCCCTAACGGCAGTGTCCTCTTTCAGCAGGATAACGCGTCATGCCACACTGCAAAAATAGTTCAGGAACGGTTCGAGGAACACGACGAACAGTTCAAGGTGTTGACTCGGCCTCCGATTTCCCCAGATCTCAATCCGATCCAGCTTCTGTGGGACGTTCTGGACAAACGATCCACGGAGGCCCCACCTCGCAACTTACAGCACTTACAGGATCTGCTTTTCCAGACCGCAGCTTTCAAGACCAAATTTCTGAATGCTAAATTCTTTAAAAAAACAACAAAACAAAACAAAAACCCTGTAGGGTTGTACGACTCAGCAACGGAGAAGAAGAAAAAGAAAAATTCAAGCTTGAAACAAGTTTGAAATGCAGCCTGTGGCAGAGACTTCCAGTTACAGCTTGCGTAAAATTCGAATACGCCCGGAGGCGTTCCGTAATCAAGCGCTTTTAAAAAAGGTCCCTAATTGGTAGGAGCTGATGGAAAAAAAGCAGCTGCTCTTGGTGTACAACGAGCAATAACTGACCCAGACCTAATCAAAAAAATACGTTTTTATTTTTAGCGTTTTCTGATCTACAATTAGTGCACCACTGGGCGGATCAGTACAGGGTCACGCGCTGCACGATGGTCACACGGATGCGCTTTGCATCGCCGTGTTCGTGCTCACGCTCCCCAGTCCATTACAGAAACAGTAAGCTCAGAAGTGCTAGCAGGGCTAACAATGAGCTCATCTGCACAACGATAACACATTCCTTCATTAATAACAACGTTACGGACAGACAGAAGGTTCAAGAAGAACAAAAAGCAGTCGGATATTTGTTCCCACTACGATGCTTTAGGTATTATGTACATGATCATCGATATGTATACGGAGTTGCCGGTTTATCAGATCCACCTACCGTGTAGATATACAATTACCGATGGGTCAGAAGTGTGTTGATTAATTTTCTCTGACAGCGGCTGTGACAGTAGCGCAGCTCCAAATCACACATTTATATTAATGCGCTCCTTCTGATACGTTATCGTTTCTTGTATCACGCACTTATATTCAATTCAATTTTAATTTTATTTGTATAGCGCTTTTTACAATAGACATTGTCTTATATCCATCTTGACACGTGTAGATTTGTTGATATGTCAGGACGTGTTTATTTAACGCTCGTGGAAGGAGTCTCCAGCGTCAGCGTTTTGTAACAGGCAAAGCTGTAACTAAGTTTTCCAACATACTGCGATTTTTTATTTTTTTAAAAAAATCTAATTAAAGAGCACCTATTATGGTTCTGAAACGTGCCTAATTTTGTTTGGGGTCTTATACGGTCGATTTACACGCGTCCGAGGTCCACTTTAACGTGCTCATAATTTAAACTGCAGCATTACCTTTTTTTTCCCCCCCAGTGTCACAAACGACTCTTTAAATGATCCGTTCTAAAGGAATCGTTCTAAACTCCTCCTTTCAGAGAGCATACTCTGCTCTGATTGGTCAGGCGTCCCAGTCTGTCGTGATTGGTCTACCGCTGTCAGCGTGCAGCCGATGAAGACCAGAGGCGGGGCTTTTTGTTACGAACCTACGTAGGTCAGTACAGGAAGTAAAGTCTGGAATCACTAACGACTCGTTTCAGCTGTTCAGCATCGATTCCTTCTTTCGGGAGTCGATAACGCCGTTTGGCGTGCGCTCTGATCTTTGAAAGTTTTTTTTTTCTGGGCGGTAACAGTAACTCCGCTTTATCACACCACACAATGGTTGATTATTTGCCTATAAAAGCACGACATGACTGTAGGGTTACATCAGATAAAAGATAGGTAGGTAGATGCATCTAAAACTGGCAACTTGGTATAAGTGCGTATGTATTTTTCCTATTAAGAAAATCATAGCAAACACCTTTTAAACACCTTTTAGAAGTTGGATGCAATAAAATCACAGATATAAAAGCAATAATCATGATGCTTATTAGTTGTTCTGCTGGTCAAGTGTTCATATTCCAGGAATGTTGTGATTTCCCTCATTAATGTGACAGCTCGTTATTATTCTTCTTCTTATTATTATTATTAATCAAGCCTTGATTTTTAGCAGAACCAGAAAAATCTCGAATAATCCGAAAGATTTTGAGCCAAACAACCTTCACAGTCAAACACAGTATATCCCATTCAGTCCCGAATCACAGATAATCACAGTATGTTTCATTTAAAAATAATGTTTGTTTTTTTCCATTATTATGTCAATCGTGACGTTTTTTTTTATATGTAAGAAATATGTTCATTTTAAAATCGCACCAGCTCTAAAAGCCATTTCGTCATTTCTGACATCAAGTAACCAAAAGGCCTCGTTTGTTTTGGCAGTGGTCCTTCAAAACGATCGAAGTGTGCAAATAAGTAAAAAAACAAACAAACAAACAAAAAACAACATAAGAAACACACGATGCACCGTCTTCCAATTCATGTGCACACGAGACATAATACACACCGTTATTAGAGATTCCTTTTTTTGTTGTTTTTTTTTCGGTGACATTTGCCGACGTGCCCATGCCACGAATATCAGTAACATCAAAAGATCACACATATAGAGGATATATTAATTTGGTAACACTTCCAGTTCTCTGTTAAAGTTATGCTGGGAATAAAAGTCGTAGAGTTTTGTTTTTTTTTTAGCCTGAGAGGGAGGTGTGCTGTTCCTCTTCAGGCGTGCTGTGCAATCGGTCGTAGAGCACCTGAAAGAACTTCGTGCTATTCGTGTTTGGGGCGCATGTGGAATCGCTCCAGGAGAGCTCGCAGGATGCTGCCGGGTATCTTTTGGTGTCGGTCGATAAGCTCTTGAACTGCTGCCTGCACCTGAAGAAAGGTTCGGATTAGAGAAATTATTATAATCAACTGCATATTTTATGAAGTAAGGCATTTTTTGCCACAATATGACTGACTGCTCTGTGAGGCACCAATGAGGACACCAGCATTCGTACTGATGATCTCAGGTCATAGCTGTTGTGTTGCACGGACGGACGGACGGACGGACGGCAGGGCAATATGAATGGGCGGGTGGATGGACGGATGGTTGGTTGGATAGATGAGGAGTTGGACAGATAGATGGGTGGTTGGATGGATGGACGGATAGACAGATGGATGAGTGGTTAAAGAGATGGATTGATTGGACAGATTAACAGGTTGAGAAGTGGTTGTATGTGTGGATGGATGGATGGATGGATGGATGGATGAAGGTTGGTAGGATGCTGGTTGAATGGAGGAATGGGTGGTGGGATTCACAAAATGCTAGGAGAGTAGGTTGAGTGAATGGATGGATGGATGGATGGATGGATCCATCCAACCACCCATCTATCTGTCCAACTCATCATCTATCCAACCAACCATCCATCCATCCACCTGCCCATCCATATTGACCTGCCATCCGTCCGTCCGTCCGTGCGACACAACAACTATGACCTAAGATGGGTTGGTTGGTTGGGTTGAGTGGATGGATGGCAGGTTGATCAGTTGGATGGATTGATGGATGGATGATAGACGGCTGATCGATCCTTGATAGATGTATGGTTGGATGGATGGATGGATGGATGGATGAGTGAGCGAATGGTTGGTTGGAGAAATGGATGGACTGATTTGTTGATCCTGAATGGACAGACATGGATGGATGGAAGGGCAAATGTTTGGTTGGTTAGTTGGATGGATGGACGAATGAGGGGATGTTTGGTTGGAGAGATGGAGGGATAGATTAATAGGCTGAGAAGTGGTTGGATGAGCGAATGGATGGATGAATAGTTGGTTGAATGGAGGGATGATTGGTGGGATTAATGAATGATAGAAGAGTGGGTTGAATGAACGGATGGATGTATAGTAGGTTGAACATGGAAGAATGGATGGATGGATGGATGGATGGGTTGTTGATTAGATGGATTAACTAGATAGATGTTGTAATGGTTGGATAGATGGGCTATTGGATGACACTCTCAGTCTCTGTATAAGCCTGTGTGTGTAGTTCTGTCTCTCTCACGGTCTCTGTGTGTATTTATTTATGACTCTCTCAGATGCCGTACCTTTTCTGCCAACTCGGCCGCTGTGAGTTTGGGATCATAGGGAATGGGGTCGCCTAGGTAAGTGCGGAATTTGACCGGGAATCCTCCGTAGATAGGCGCGATCGGGAGACGAAACCTCTCATACAGCCATCTAAAAAATCCTGAAGAGGACATTTGTGATTCATCAGCAGGATGCTAAACTCATTACACTGGGTGGATTTATAGAATGACCTTACACAAGACTTACTCAAATTTCCCAGAGAGCGGAATCCCTCCCGGACGTTCTGAGTAAACATGGGAATGATTGGCTGAAGAGAAAGAAAAGAGGCGAAGCAGTGGGACTTTAGTTGATCGGGAAATGTAGAAATGCAGTTCTCACTTTCCAGAACGTGTTTACGATAACGTACCACTTTGGAATCGATGGCCACTTGTGCGAAGCCTTTGCGTTTGCCCCACAGCAGCGTGTACGTCTCGTCGCTGAACAGAGCCTCCCGTACGCCTCCCGGAGAGATTCCCAGCAGGTGACCGCTGCGCAGAGCCTTCACGCACTCCTCCTGCGGCCCATGGATCACGCTGAACACCTCCAGCAGCAGCTTGAACCCTGACGGTAAAAAAAAAAAAAAAAAAGCAAGACATTATCATATAGCTAGTAATAAATTAGATGATAATGCCAGGGAGATCACGCTAACTGTGTTTATTAGCTGTCAGAAAAGTCGCTTTTCTTACATGCATATTTTAAATTATTTGTAACTATTTATAAAATCTACCAGAAATTTTAAAGACTTTCCATATGTGGTCTATGAGGACACGATATGCAAATAAAGCAGAAGACAAGGCCACGGTGCCTTCACTGGGACTGTCAAGCACAGAGGCCACACCTCCTTTAATGAGACTAACAGACACAGAGAACACGCCTCCTTCACTGAGACAGACAACCAGTCACACTGCATTAGGAATGACAGAGGCCACACCTCCTTCACAACAACTGACAGAGGCCACACCTTCTTCATAAGGACAGACAGAGGCCACACCTTCTTCATAAGGACAGACAGAGGCCACACCTCCTTCGTTAGGACCTCCAGAAGCCACACCTCCTTCATTAGGACTCATAGAAGCCACGCCTCCTTCATTAGGACTGACAGAAGCCACGCCTCCTTCATTAGGACTGACAGAAGCCACTCCTCCTTCATTAGGACTGACAGAAGCCACAACCTCCTTCATTAGAATTGAGAGGCCACACCTCCTTCGTTAGGACTGACAGAAGCCACAACCTCCTTCATCCTGCCTGCTTACCTGGGATCTTGAACAGGAAGTGATCAGCCACCGAGTGACACGCGCGGCCTTTCTGAATGATCACTCTCGCCAGGAAGTAGTAGTAGTCGATGGGAATCGCTCCGTGATAGTAGACGATGAGGGCGGGGCCTTCTTCTGGAATCTTCTCTAAACCACAGATTTCATAACCTGATATGAAAAAAGAGGTTAATGATGTCCTCCCCTTACTAGACAATATTCTTATTTTATTTCTATTTGTCATTTTTAAACTGTATTACAAAATAAATCTGTTCCTATGTTCACTGCACACACTGTACTTTCTATATATTTTGACAAAGATAGAATAGTTCTACTGTCAATATTTTGACCCGTCCCCCACCGCCGGCCCTTCGGTGCCGTGCCGTGCCATACACACCGTGCCATATGGCTCCGTGGCCGTCCCACAGCGTGGCCAGCGTCTTCCTGGCGCAGTCCCACAGGTTATAAGAGTAGGCCTCTCTCAGCTGGTTCTTGCGCTTGTACACATGCAGGAAGAGGATGGACAGGTAGAGCAGGATGACGATGACGAAAGGCAGGATGAAGACGATGGCCAGGGGCGTGAACACCCACAGCAGGTACTCCAGGAAGCTGAGGTAGTCCTGAAGATTCCCCCAAGCCACCCAGTCCTCCCAGGCCACGAGGAGACACCTGAGGACGCCCGCAGTTTCGTCCCCTGACCAGCACGACTCGTTCTGTCCAGACATACTGCTGCTGCTTCAGCCCGTCCCTCTGCCAGCAGGCGGACGGCTCCGGCTCGGGTTCCGGCTCCGGCTCCGACACGCGTGCCTGAGTTAGACGAGAGCAAATAAATTCTCTGGCATATTGTTTTCAAAACCATATTCTTGAACTCCTACAGGAAGTAAACACATGTAACAGCAGGGAAACAATATGCGATTACTTGGAAAAAAAAAAACCAAGTAAATATTTCCGTTACAGTTGCATCTGATAAATAAAATCACATGTCAGGAACGAATTGCCAAACGATTTGTATATAGACAACAAGAATAAATAAATATTGATAAATAAATCTTAGATCAAATACAACAAGAGCACTTAGGATTCAGAAGTGAACGTCTATTTTATTTTGACACCGACTCTGACATGAAAGATCCTAAAGTCGACACTGGCATGCAAATAAATTACTATTTAAACCGTCGATTTTACCGAAAATCGAAAATGACAAGCCTGAAAACAGTCCGATATTGTGTTTAAGACCGATAACAAACACTGATGTATTTCTAACTCACACTAACCATCTAACTACGAGTCGCGACGAGCTCCTTAAACACCGGGGCATTAAAACACAAATGATATCATTAAACAAACACATTAAACAGAAATAATAATTAAATACTTACTCTTTTTTTTTGGACAACACGCCCTCAACCTGCTTCTCCTCCACATCTAATATACATGCTAAAACCTTAATAAAACTCACATAACTGTCTATTACGGTTGTTGTTACTCTGTTTTCCTTCCGGGTTTACCCACCGGCTTTCTTTACATGTGTCACGAACCGGAAGCATTCGCCTCCGCCAACAACTTCCATCGCTGTCTCTTCAAAACAAAAGTCATCGGCTTCGTTCACGCTGCATATACACTTCAGTGATTCGAGTTGGTACACGCGAATGATTTTCACCTTGCGTGGCCTGTCAAGATTGTTATTTCTATTGTATATTTATTCATTATTAGTACAATTAAAAACGTGAGTAATTAATATACACAAGCTGGTTTGTATGGCATGCGGGGAGGGGGGGGGGTGTTCTATTTTATTTATTTAATTAGTTAGTTAGTTAGTTCTGTTTATTTATTTAGCTGTATTTAATTAATTTAATTATTTTATGTCCTATTTATTTATTTCGCTAGTTAGTTTGTTTGTTTGCGTATTTATTCTCTAATAAATTTGATCAATTAAGCAGGAAGGGTGTTTGTTGGTAAATCTACAAGGAGCAACGAAATCTTTCTTTCTTTCTTCTTTTTATTTATTTATTTATTTATTTATTTAAAATCCAGTACAAAGATTCGTCCATAAAAATCGGTATTAAATACACGAGCTGCTCCGCTCTTTTAGAGACTTTTAACTTGTCGTCTGTTCTCCCAGAATTCTTTGCTCAGTTTTTCCGAACATGTGAGAGGCAAACACTCTGATCACTTTTTAATTCTCGGCTGCTTGTTTGAATCTTGCACTAGTTTGATTTCTGTTATTTATTTATTTATTATTAAATACATTTTGATACGCGAGGTAGTGACGTCATGTCGGCCCTAATGAAGTGCGTGTGCTGATTGGCTGCTCCGGAATCCGCTCATGTTAGGAAGCGTGTAAATCATTTGATCATTTTATAGTTTGCCATAATGATCAATCAGGTGAAATGGCACTCTGGTCCAATAGCTGAGATCTTTTTTCATCAGGGTGCAGAAGAGGAAATGACGATACACTGCTTTTATTCCAGAGCTTTTGTCAAGTACGTGCCTGATCTTAATGCATCCTTAAAATGTCATTTGTGACACAAAAGCACTAATGAGATATATGCATGTATATTTCTTAAAATGCTGGACTACTTTTCCTCTCATCTTTGTTCATTTAGATGCATTGACAGTTCCTGTCTTCTCTCAGTCTTCTACTACTACTATGTAGCTAAAAGTATGTGCACCCCTGACCATCACACCCGTATGAGGTTCTTCCACAAAGTTACAAAATCTTATAGAACGTCTCTGTACGCCATAGCGTTACAACTTCCCTTCACTGGAATTTGAGCACTGTTCCAGCATGAAGCGAGCTCCGTGAAGACACGGTGTGTGAGGGTTGGAAGAACTCGAGCGTCCTGCACAGAGCCATGACTTCGACCCCACTGAACACCTTCGGGACGGACTGGGATCGGAACCTCGTTGACATCCCGACATCAGCGTCTGATGTCAACCTCACTAACGCTCTTGAAGCTGAATGAACACGAATCCCCGCAGTCACGCCCCAAAATCTAGCGTAAAGCCTTCCCAGAAGAAAGACTGGAGCGCGTTATAACAGGAAAGCTGGAATAAGTAAATCTGGAACGAGACGGATGTTCGGCAAGCACGTGTTCAGGGTGTGATGTTCAGGTGTCCATGATTGTTGTGATATTTTTGTTTATTCGTAGACATTTCTTTAATGTGTCGCTTTAAGGTATGAGGATGCTCTGTGTTTGGTTTGTTTTGAGCACTATTTCAGGAGCCCCTTAAATGATGAGCTTTAAAGAGCATTCGTCTCGATGATTGACGGAACCACCGAATCTGCCATGATTCCATTTAATATCCTCCGATAGAACTTTGCTCAGAATCTCATGCAGGCGTGATGTTCCTTCACGGATGATGATGATGATGATGCACACCGTATAAAGGAGCGTACCTGCCCTTTAAGAGACTCGTTATTATCGTGTTTTATGCGATATGGACGAAATTAAAAGATGAGATGAGACCTCGATCCGTTGTTTTTGCCGTAATGTTATTTACGTCGTCTGTGCGTTTCCTGTTGCAGTGATCGAGAGCTGTATAGATCGGATTTCAAGTCTCTGCAGAGTCAGACCCAGGACGGAGCGCGAGGTGTGTAAGCGCCGAGATTCGTGTTCTTTTTACATGAAGTGAGACGAATTAAGCTCTTAACCCTGTTGACTTTCTGTTGTTTGCAGTCTGTCAGGAGGAGGAGGATGAAGATGAGGAGTCCAGCTGCTCTGAGGAAGAGGAGGAAGCAGTGCTGGATGAAGAAACCATGCTGATGGTCAGTTTGGGGCTCCCCGTAGCGTTCGCCAGCTCCTCGCTTCAGAGCAGAGCAGTACGTCTTCGTCTGTGTTGTTTATTTTCTTTATAGAACGACGTGAATGTGGAAAAGTTGGGGTCTGTTTTCTTGGCAGATGTTTTTAATGATGTATTGTGATTATTATCAGAGTTTTAACCTTTTCCCTGTGCACTGCGAAGAGCAAGAATGGATACCGAGTGAAGAGGAGCAGCAGCACAGAGCGCTGGGAGAACTCCGATTATAATAAAAGCACACAGCTGGTGATGGGCGAGGAGGAGCGTGAGAAGGAACCTGAGGAAGAAGAGCGTGAGGAAGAACCTGAGGAAGAAGATTGTGAGGAAGAACCTGAGGAAGAAGAGTGTGAGGAGAAAGAACGAAAGGAGGAAGAGTGTGAGGAAGAAGAGTGTGAGGAAGCGGAGATGAAGGCTGTCGTGGACGAGATTTGCACAGAGCCGGAGTCTACCACTGATGTAATTACACCCTGACGTTAGAGTTTATATTAATCTGTCTGTCTGTTCATCTGTCTGACTGTCTGGGTCTTAATCTGTCTGTCTGAGAGATTCCACCTTCTGCGTGTATAATCTCTCTTCTGCCTGTCTGTTATTCTGTCTGTCTGTTGACCTGTCTGTCTGTCTGACTGTCTGTCTGTGTGTTTATTAATCTGTCTGACTTTTTGTCTGCCTGTTAACCCATTTGTCTCTCTGCCTAGTAATCTTTCTGTCTGTCTATTAATCTGTCTGTCTGTTTTTTAACCTGTCTGTCTGTCTGTTAATCTGTGTCCATTAATTTGGCTGTCTGTCTATTCATCTACCTGTCTGTCTGTCTATTCATCTGTCTGTCTGTCTATTCATCTGTCTGTCTGTCTATTCATCTGCCTGTCTATCTCTCTATTAATCTGTCTGTCTATTCATCTGTCTGTCTGTCTATTAACCTGTCTGTCTATTAACATGTCTGTCTATTAACCTGTCTGTCTATCTATTCATCTGCCTGTCTCTGTCTATTAATCTGTCTGTCTGTCTGTTCGTCTGTCTGTTAATCTGTCTGTCTATTAATTTGTTTCTGTCTATTCATCTGCCTGTCTGTCTGTCTATTAATCTGTCTGTCTGTGAAAAGTTCAATAATACTTATTTTTTTATTTCTACAGAAATAATTTAATATTGAAAAACAGGATGTTGAGTAAAACAGTTCTGTCACGGAATAAACTGCTTCCAGTCAGAGTTTGTAATTGTTATTTAAAAGAAAAACAAAAAGATATGATGGACAGATATCTCGTAAAGGTGTACTGTGACACAATTTCTCAGGATATTTATATCACTGTATCCATCAGCCTTTATTACTGCGTTTACGGGAAAGTGTGCCTCTCACAGTCGCATAAACCAGTCTGTTAATTGGCTGTACGTGTGATTATATTATTTCCCAGCATGCCTGGCTGCAGTACTGGAATCTCCATGGAGAGAGCCTGTTGTGGACGAGCTGGGTGGAGAAACACTCCGAGTTCTCCAGCGCGTCTCCTCCGGCTCCGTGGGCGTGTCCTGAGTGGAGGGAAAAGTGGGAGGAGCATGCTAATCAGACGTATGGCTATTACTGGGAGCAGTTTAACTACTGGGCTTCTCAGGGCTGGACTACGGCCGAGACGACCGGCGCCGACGCTGCTCGAGACGAGGAACCGCACGCCGAGGAACACCGTGAACAGCTGGATGTGATGGAACCGGAGAAAGAAGGGCATGAGTCTTGCTGTGATCATACGTCAGGAGAACTGGAGAAGTTTCCGGGAGAAGAAAACCCCACTGACGTCACAGAGCTGGTTAGCACTTTAAACTTGGAGACAGAGAAGCGCGAGCATGATGATCTTAATAAAACTTTACACTGTAGTTATGCTAATGAGCCTAATGACGGAGAAGACCGGAAAAGACCGGCTTCATCGGGCAGCACCAGCACGGAGAGTAAGTTCAACATGTTAAAGGTGCAGTTGGAAATGTTTAGAAGTGTGTATAAACCGGCAATAATCGTATCATAATCATAACATTTCATTGCTATGCCATGGATCTGGCCCTTATCTACATTTCATGCTTTAGCTCCACCCCTTTTGCATTAAGGGGGCTTCTGTTTTTGTTGTCTCAGTGAAGGAGGTGTGGTCTATGTATCTGTCAGTCTCAGTGAAGGAGGTGTGGCCTTTATCTGTCAGTCTCAGTGAAGGAGGTGTGGCCTCTGTATCTGTCAGTCTTAGTGAAGGTGTGGCCTATGTATCTGTCAGTCTTAGTGAAGGAGGTGTGGCCTCTGTGTCTGTCAGTCTTAGTGAAGGAGGTGTGGCCTATGTATCTGCCAGTGAAGGAGGTGTGGTCTATGTATCTGTCAGTCTCGGTGAAGGACGTGTGGCCTCTGTATCTGTCAGTCTCAGTGAAGGAGGTGTGGCCTCTGTATCTGTCAGTCTTAGTGAAGGAGGTGTGGCCTATGTATCTGTCAGTGAAGGAGGTGTGGTCTATGTATCTGTCAGTCTCAGTGAAGGAGGTGTGGCCTCTGTATCTGTCAGTCTTAGTGAAGGAGGTGTGGCCTCTGTATCTGTCTGTCTCAGTGAAGGAGGTGTGGCCTCTGTATCTGTCAGTCTCAGTGAAGGAGGTGTGGCCTCTGTATCTGTCAGTCTCAGTGAAGGAGGTGTGGCCTCTGTATCTGTCAATCTTAGTGAAGGAGGCATGGCACCTGTATCTGTCAGTCTTAGTGAAGGAGGTGTGGCCTCTATGTCAGTCTCAGAGAAGGAGGTGTGGCCTCTGTATGTCAGTCTCAGTGAAGGAGGTGTGGCCTCTGTATCTGTCAATCTTAGTGAAGGAGGCATGGCACCTGTATCTGTCAGTCTTAGTGAAGGAGGTGTGGCCTCTATGTCAGTCTCAGAGAAGGTGTGGCCTCTGTATGTCAGTCCCACTGAAGAACTGATTCACTGATTTAAAACTCTTTTTCTGTTTCAGAAAGCAATGAGAAACCGAAGTCCAGTACTCAGCCGAATAGAGACAGCCAGCCAGCGAAGAGCGGCTCCAAGGAGGATGACAGTGACGAGGACGAGCCATCAGAGAGAAAAGCAAAAATGAAAAGAAGGTAACCCCTCGTTTATATGTATTTAGTGTGCAGTGTTTTTTCCAGCTTTAGTGCTTTTCTATTAAAACCTAACAAATACATCCGAATACTTGTAGCTAATGAGAGCAAGTTGTTTAACGCATCTATAAACTGATCACTTATATTGAACCATTTTAGCATTTTATTAGAGCTGTTCATCTTGTAGAGCTGCTTTCCCCACAGTCACGAGCTAGACGTTGATGAACTCGCTCAGATGCCTGCTGACGAAGCGTGGGAGAGTCTGGGCCTCAAACGCGACCCTCAACACAAGTAAGACCCGTGCACCGTCTCACACTCGCGTACTTGTGTGTTCCGAATCACACGGTGTATTTGTGTTGCTGCAGGTTTGTGAGTGTTTTAAAGTTCAGGAGAACTCCGGCGAGAACTCCGAGGAAGGCCAAGTGGAGACAGAAAGCCAGCTGCAAAGTCAACAAGCACGTGTTCTTCACCGAGGACGGAGAGACGGCGGAGCCCAAGATCAACCACACACTCCAAAAAGTGAGACAAAGAAAATCATTTCACATACACAAGCACACATCAAGGAAGTATAATACTGAAGCTCAGCTCAGCGTCCAGTTAGGAGGCACTTTACTACCTATTTTCAATGACCTTTTTCATTCTAGGTGCAGAATTTCCTCCAGACGGTCCGAACTGAGAATGACTCCGAGAAGACGGCGGCACCAGTGCTGGACAGAACGGGAGACGGACACGGCGCTCCAAATCCACAGGAATGTCCAGAGGAAAAGCTGGAGGAGTTTAAGGAGACTTCTCATCTTGGAGAGCATGGAGAATGTGAAGAACGCTTATTCAGCGAGCAGCAGGTCATAACCGAGCTGGAGCCAGAACCACTAACAGAACCAGAGCAGGAATCGCATGTTCCTTCAGACTGTCATGAGCAGGAACACGGAAGGGAACATATCCCTCTGGACATCCCAGACTTCCTCCTTCCTGATGCGCCAGAAGATGAAAATGGAGGTTAGCATGCAGCACGTTTGATTAGCCCGGTGTGGGACTGAGGGCATGTCGTTAGCATTCGTGTATACGGAAGTGCTTTTTTTTTTATTTATTTATTTATTTTTAAACGTATTTTGCTAGCTAACCTGACAGGATTTCTGTGAAGGTTTTGTAAGTAATGTTTATAAATGTTGACAATCTGAGTCTGAGATAGTCTGAGACTTAACAATTTTAAACTACTCTGCTTGCTTGAACGGGTTTTATATCGTTCAGCCGAGAATGAGAAGTCTTCAAAGAAGAAGAAAAAGAAGAAGAAGGCTAGAAATAGGAGGAGGAGGAGGGACGTTGGCGCGGACATGCCTCCCGAGATTGCAGCCGAGCCGGAGTTGGCCAAGTACTGGGCTCAGCGTTATCGGCTGTTCTCCCGTTTCGATGAGGGCGTTAAACTGGATCACGGTCAGTCAGAGCTATGTTTAATAAAGCATTTCACTTGTATGATTAACATATTTTTATATTTTTATTTCCCGTTAAATAACGTTATGCATTTTGGAGTAGGTGCTTATTATGGGGCCAAGCACCAAGGGATCATTTTGATATCAGATATCAACCCTGGTGCTTGGCCCCCCGTTATCGCTGCTCTGTTTTACTCCTGTATCCCGTATGTTAATCAGTTCTTTATTAGGAATGAAAACTCCATTATGTTGACTGTTAATTCACGCCAGCTGGCTGAGATCAGTTTATTTAGGAAGTCGTTCAGGCTTTTGGAGAGTTATTTTAGGCCACTGCCTGGATGTTTATTCATTTTGAAGTGCCTCGGTCTGATCGGTGTGACTGTAGCGGAAGTTAAATGCTGTGTTGGATACTGCTGAATAAAGATGAAAAGAAAGAGAGATTTAAAATAATGAATTGGAGACAGTTTAGTATATCAGAGCTGTCATTAGAGTAATGCGGGTATGACTATAGATTTTACCAAAAGAGCCCATTTTTAAGGAATTACCATTGTGGAACTAGTGCAGACATCATAGTGACAGGTGTGTGTGTGTGTGTGTGTGTGTGTGTGTGTGTGTGTGTGTGTGAGAGACAGACAGAGAGGGAGGGAGGGGGAGAGGGAGAGGGAGAGAGAGAGCGAGATGGAGCGAGCGAGCGAGCGAGAGAGGGAGGGAGGGGGGGAATTGGCCAGGAGTGCATCGCCTGATGAACTGCCTGTGTCTGCAGGGAGAAATGCTGACGTTACTCAAAAAGCCCTTCACGCCTCCTGCATCAGAGCAGGGAAAGAGATTTTGACAGAAAGAGAGAGATTCAGAGGCAGAGAAAAAGAGAGAGATATTCCACGTTTCAGAGGTGAGGAAAAGATGAGAAGAATTAAAAAGGGAGACTGGTACTAAAGAGAGGGATTACTTGCTTGTCGTATGTTGTTGGACTGACAGATACATAGGCCATTCCTCCTTTACTGGGACTGACAGATACATAGGCCATTCCTCCTTTACTGGGACTGACAGATACATAGACCACGCCTCCTTTACTGGGACTGACAGATACATAGGCCATTCCTCCTTTACTGGGACTGACAGATACATAGACCACGCCTCCTTTACTGGGACTGACAGATACATAGGCCACGCCTCCTTTACTGGGACTGACAGATACATAGGCCATTCCTCCTTTACTGGGACTGACAGATACATAGGCCACGCCTC
This sequence comes from Ictalurus furcatus, assembly GCF_023375685.1. NCBI lineage: Eukaryota > Metazoa > Chordata > Actinopteri > Siluriformes > Ictaluridae > Ictalurus > Ictalurus furcatus. The sequence continues at coordinate 1,824,866 of NC_071274.1, forward strand.
CTTTACTGGGACTGACAGATACATAGGCCATTCCTCCTTTACTGGGACTGACAGATACATAGGCCATTCCTCCTTTACTGGGACTGACAGATACATAGGCCACGCCTCCTTTACTGGGACTGACAGATACATAGACCACGCCTCTTTTACTGGGACTGACAGATACATAGACCACACCTCCTTTACTGGGACTGACAGATACATAGACCACGCCTCCTTTACTGGGACTGACAGATACATAGGCCATTCCTCCTTTACTGGGACTGACAGATACATAGGCCATTCCTCCTTTACTGGGACTGACAGATACATAGACCACGCCTCCTTTACTGGGACTGACAGATACATAGACCACGCCTCCTTTACTGGGACTGACAGATACATAGACCACACCTCCTTTACTGGGACTGACAGATACATAGACCACGCCTCCTTTACTGGGACTGACCGATACATAGGCCATTCCTCCTTTACTGGGACTGACAGATACATAGACCACGCCTCCTTTACTGGGACTGACCGATACATAGGCCATGCCTCGGTGGTTTTCACCTCGCCACTCTTCCATGAAGCCATTTTCCCCCAGTGTCTTTCTGATAGTGGAGTCATGAACAGCGACCTTTATTGATGCAAGAGAGGCCTGTAGGTCCTTTTGATGTTGTCTTTGGCTCCTTTGTGACTTCCTGGATGAGTCGTCGCTGTGCTCTTGGAGGAACTTTGGAAGGTCGGCCACTTCTGGGAAGGTTCACTACTCTACTGTGATTGAACAGGGTTTGCAGTAATCAGGTCTGGTTGTGTCTCGTCCAGCTGAACCCCATTATCAATGCACTTTCATAGATTTGGGGAATTAGTAACTACGGGGGCAAATACATTTTCACACAGGCCCAGTTGGTATTGGAGAACTTTTTTTTTTTTGCTTCGATGAATAACATTATCGTTTAAAAGACTGCGTTTTGTGTTTATTCACGTTGCCTTAGTTTTATCTTTAGATTTAGTTTTCATTTCTGAAACGATTTATTATGACATCGACACAAACACAGAAGAAATCAGGATGGGGGCAAATACTTTCTCACAGCATGGTACATAGGCCACAGCTCCTTCACTTTGACTGAGACACAGAGGACGTCTCATTATTTTAGATTTATGCAGACGCCACTGACTCCCAACTTTTACCCAATACACACTTTTTTTTTTCCTTTTTATTCCATTTGATTGCTGTTTATTTCCGCGTTGTAACCGAGATTAATCGGAGCGCAGTTTGATTAAATTAGATGGAATTGAGCTGTTCTCACTCACGTTTATCAGATTGTTTTTGTACAAGAGAATCTCCAAAGCTCCGTGACTAACATGCTTTTACAAGTTTCTCAGAGCTCGGATCATCAGGCACCCACTGAGCGTTTGAAATCAGACATCGGAGCTTTTATCTTCTCGTATACATGTCGACAGAGCCAGCGGGATCTTCCCCGACCCACACCTCCCTCTTACATCCACCTAGTAGTTTTTTATATATATATATATATATATATATATATATATATATATATATATGTACGCCTTTTATTAGAGATTATATTAGATATATTAGAGTTGTATATTGATTGAAGATGCTGTGTGTAAAAGAACAATCGATCAGAGTTTCTCTTCAGCATCACAGGAAGTTCCTCCACTGGGCTTGGACATGACGTACATCTGTGACGCGTGTGGAGTGAATTAATAATGATGCACACGGTCAAGTGAGAGTAAGCGAATACTCCTGCAGAAAAGTAAGATTCATGTTGTCTTGGGACGAGCCCACTGGAGTGTCAGTCATATGCTCCACCCGTTTTTTGGGTAGACATTTTCGAGGTCCGTAGGATATTTTGGCTCGACTGCACCGACAAGGATTAAACACGACCTAACGAATCAGTTATTACAATACTAATCTGTGATTTTAAGACCTTTGACCTTGGATTAGGTCATGTTACTCTTTACTGAGACTAGCAGGCACAGAGGCCACGCCTTCTTCGCTATACTGACAAGCACAGAGGCCACGCCTTCTTCGCTATACTGACAAGCACAGAGGCCATGCCTTCTTCGCTATACTGACAAGCACAGAGGCCACGCCTTCTTCGCAATACTGACAAGCACAGAGGCCACGCCTTCTTCGCTATACTGACAAGCACAGAGGCCACGCCTTCTTCACTATTCTGTCAAGCACAGAGGCCACACCACCTTTACTGAGACCAACATGCACCTAGAAAAGAATCGCAAAGCACCAAAGGAAATATATTTAATGAAGTTAATAATATAATAAATATGAATATAGTTTAGCATATTGGTAATGAAGTTGTACAGTAAAAATATCATAAATAATATCGAGAAGAACGTTTTGTTGGCGCCACCGTGTGTTTAAGGCATAAGACGTAAACAGGAAGTTGTTTCGGGAGACTGCACGGCTCGCTGCAGGTGTTTTATTCTCAGAGGACTGAGAAACACAAGAGGCGGAAAAATCGGAACTGTCTGGTGGAGCCTGGAACAGATGGTGTTGATATGCGTAGAGAAACGGGAGGACACAGTCTGTTAAACTTTCCATCGCCTCGGAGCTTTGCGAGAGTCTAGGTCTGGAACGAGGCATTCGTCATGGAAACGTCAAGCCATTCTGTACTTAAGCTTCCAGTTTGGTGGTTTAATCGTCAGGATTGACAGCTGTGCTTTAAAACCAGGTCCTGATTGACGCGAGCTCTCGTCAATCAGCAGCTCGCTGCCTCCTAGTGGTGAAACCATGCAATCGCAACCAGTCAGAAATGGGAAATAATCTATATTAATATCTTATATTAGTATTTATCTTTTGCTTTGACATAGTAAATATTATCTACACGAGACAGCCACATGAGTGTAGCTTCATAGTTTCAGTTTGACTAAGCGGACCAGATTCAGCTCTGGAAACGTGTGTGGTTTCTCCCCAGAGGGCTGGTTTTCCGTCACACCTGAGAAGATAGCCGAGCACATTGCTCAGAGAGTGCAAGGTGCGTCCCAGGCGCTGGTCATCGTCGATGCCTTCTGCGGCGTGGGAGGAAACGCTATCCAGTTTGCCCTCGCTGGAAACACGGGTACAGCAGTTTTCCACACAATATACCAGGTCATGACAACTCCGACACTTTTGAAATGTAGAGTTTTTAATTTGTCCGTCTTTGTGTTTTAACGTCACTCAGTGATCGCCGTCGATATCGACCCGGTGCGATTAGCACTCGCACGGCACAACGCTGCGGTGTACGGGGTCAGTGAACGGATCGACTTCATCCAGGCGGATTTCCTGCAGGTGGCGCCGCGGCTCCGGGCCGACGTAGTCTTCCTCAGCCCACCGTGGGGAGGACCCGAATACCTCAGCGCTGACGTCTTCAACATCGAGACCATGATGAGCCCTGACGGATATCCTTTAATTAAAACCTTCTACTAATGTTACCTTTTCATAACGCAATAACTGAGGACCGCTTGTCCTACACAGGGTCACGGGGAGCCTGGAGCCTGTCCCAGGGGACTCGGGGGAGAAGGTGGGGGGCACCCTGAACGGGATGCCAACCCATCGTAGGGCACAATCACACACTCGTTCGCACACTACGGACAAATTCGAATTGCCAATCAACCTACAGCGCATGTCTTTGGACTGGGGGAGGAAACCTATAGACGTGACGCTATATCTCCATAACGCTTTAGCATATTCAGACCGAACTTGGTATATGTCGTCATGACACGAGGGTACCTGTTTCATGACATGAGGGAACAGCGCCACCCAATGTTCACGAGATACGAAAAAAGCACATTTCTGCTTATAACTTCTAAACGGTTTGTCATAAAATCATGACCATGCTAATATCATGCTTGCTTATCTGCTTACTTTGCCCCCCCCTGTAGTGCTTGGCCCCATAATTACTGCTTGCAGCTATAATTATTATTATTATCAACAGCACCACTTCCAAAAGGAACTTTAGCACGAGTACAGTTCTAGAGTCATAGTTGGGAAATGGCTGTGGTATAAGAGGAATAAAACACTTCTGGATGTGCTGTTATTGCTAATTTACCTACAACAGCACACCCCATATATAGGGTAGTAGCTTTCTGGGATTGAACCGAATTTTAAAAATCAGACTGACATTGAGATGCTGAGATCGTCGTAAGTCACTTGTTCATGATGTGGTGTTTGATCAGTACAGCGTGTATGCCGCTGAAATTCCTTAACCTGCTCATACATTTGAAATTTTCAGGCTGGCCAAAATGATTTCGGAAAACGTCGTGTATTTTCTCCCACGGAATGCCGACATGGAGCAGGTGAGAACTCGACCGTGATCGTACAGAGAGAGACAAACGTCAGATCAAATCAATTCTTAAAGTAATCGTACACAGTTGAGGTTATAAGTTTACATGCATGTTGCAGAATTTACACAAAAAAACGAACCAGTTCAAAAGTTTACATTTTGAGTTTACTCAGCTTGCCTTAGTTTTGATCTTATCTTAGACAATTGGTCTAAGTCGAATTAGACAATTTTAGTATGAGCTCTACACAAAAACTGAATAAATCAGGATTTTGTGGTTTTTTTTGGGGGGGGGCAAATACTTTTTCACAGCACTGTAACAGTTTGCCCATTCTGCAAGGCGTATGTAAACTTCCGACCTCGACTGTATCATATCATATCAGATCACATTACTTTAAAACGGCTGTAAATCATATTAATGTCAACTTGTACGAAGAGATAAACATGCAAATTGCAAGCAGATGCAAAGACTGTATAAAGTGAAATAAAGTGAAATAATGATGTTCTCACTTCATCACGCTTTGTGCCGTCGTCTTCCCGACACTGGCTATTCACAGTTTCATATTTTATCTGTGCATTTTGTCCTAACGTGCCTCACTGAGCACTCACAGCTCCAGATAATTACACTTAATTAAAATAGTTCTCTCTCTCGCTCTCGCTTTCTCTCTCTCTTGCTCTGTCTCTCTCTCTCTCTCTCTCTCTCTCTCTCTCTCTCTCTCCCTCGCCCACTCTCTCTCTCTCTCTCCGTAGATCGCATCTCTCGCTGGTCCTGGTGGGAAAGTGGAAGTGGAGCAGAACTTCCTGAATAACAAACTGAAAACCATAACTGCATATTTTGGCAATTTAATCAAGTCCGATTCATAGTCGATTCAACTTTTTTTATTTTTTTTAAACTCCCTCCGAATCTGATTCCGCATGCAACGTGTACTGTATATACGGTCTTTATTTATTATTTCATATTAGAATGAATTATTCCTCTTACAGGTGACCCCTAATGTCCTTGTACATCTGTATGTTCTTCTATTAAAAGTCGATGCAAATGAAATACCATATAACCCTGCAGCAGGACTGCGAGTGTGGGGGACTCTGCTCAGATATTGTTCAACCCTTCCAGCATAATAGCAGCCATTGTCTCCAATGTTTTATCGATATCTTCTTCCGAGTCTAAATGTGGATAAAAAAAATAACACCCCAGCGGTCCACGTCTTGTACCGTAACGTGTGTGTGTGTGTGGGGGGTTTTTGTAGTTTTTTCTGTGGGCCATGTTTTATGGATGCTTTAAAATTGCAGCTTTTTAATGGAACCCACTTTATGATTAAAATGACAGTGAAATGTTCACGGTTGCGGTTTTGCAGTCCCCCCTCAAAACAAATACGAAACAGCAGAGCAGGCGTACCAATAGGAAACTTGGGACTATTAATAAACCATTGTAGTGAAATATGACTAAATAAATATGGGTGTGTTCGTGTAGAGAATAAGGAAATGTCTATTTGGTTTCGGTCTGATTTGATCAACCGTGCCTTTAATCTGTGTCCCTCCATCCATCCATCCATCCATGTACAATGTAACAAAATGTTTGGTTTAATTTAGAAATCTTGGATCTCTCTGTTTTCTTTGATCTGTATCTTCGACACGCCGCATGTTGGCCTGATGAACAACGGAACAGGTTTTGGACGTGTTCTCTTTGGAAAAACGGCTCCTCGGGAGATCTTTGGATGGAGCCTATTTTTCTAAAAGAGGTCTATTAGGGACTTTTTCTGAAATATAGCACCTCTCTGATGTAGGGTTCTACGTGCGAGACGAGCCGAAGAACCCTTTAAGGTACTAAGTACTAATGTACCTGTGATTTGTATCCAGAATTGTGCAAGTGAATTTTTTTTGTTTGTTTGTTTGTTTTTTTTCTTAATAATAAATTGATATCATTATTACATTACACTGGCGTGCGTGATATTATATCAGATGATGATAAAAGCGGTGTTCGCAGCTCCAGTCTCCCAGACTCGTACGTCCTCCCCGTGTCCGTGTAGCCTACGTTTCCTCCACGGTTCTCCGGTTTCCACCAACCTCCCGAAATTGCCCCTGGGTGTAAGTGAATGAGTGTGTGAACATGTAAGCGTGGTGTCATGTGACAGATCGGTGTCCCATCCAGGGTGTATTACTGCTTCACGCCCAGTGTTTCTGGGAAGCACTCTGGATTCACCACGACCCTGACCAGAATAAAGCGCTTACTGAGTGTGAATAATAATAATAATAATAATAATAATAATAATAATAATAATAATGCAACCCCTTAAATCTGAGTGCTTCAGAATAATAGATAAATCACTCTTGGAGTTATGTCTTTAATCTGTTTCTATTATTTCTCTTTTCATATATGAATTATTGCATTTGAAAAAAAAAAAAAAAGACCATTATGTTTGGTGTAACCTGAGTCGTGGCTATTAATTAATTAATTAACCAATTAATTATTGCTTGGGGGATGAAATCCTAAAGCTTCATGGTGCCAAAACAATAATAGATAAATAACTGACTTGATGCTGATGCTACACGAACCCGGATGTAGTCACTGTTTTAAAGGTAAACAGGTAAACAGTTTTAAAGGTAATGCATTATTATTATTATTATTATTATTATTATTATTACCCTAGTGTAATATGATCCCTGACCAAACAAAGTTATAACCTTGGTAAACACGTGTGATCTCAGAGACTCCGCTCTTGGGCTTTGCTCTATTATGCAAATGTGAAAAACCGATGAATTTACCCGGAAGTTGCAGAGTAACTGAAAAACATCGCGCGCTGTAGTTCCTCTTTATCGCTCCGGTGCGGCTCAATGAGGCGCAGCTCCTTAAACCCAGACCCGCCTTGTACTGCACTGGAACTCTTAAACTACACACCTCACAGGTAGAGCTCATATTTCTCTTATGTCTTTATATATATATATAAATGTAGATGTATATGTTTGTGTGTGTGTGTGTGTGTGTAAAATTTGTAGCGGATTTTTTTTTTTTTTTTAAACTAGAAAAGTTGCAGGTCCTATAGGCGACTCTGCTTTTTCACAGCAATGTAATGAGTACTTGTTTGTTTGTTTATTTGTTTATTCTATAGGGCAGGAAGTCAGTTGTATTTATGGCTGAGTGTTGTTCAGAAAACAGTGCAGTGCAGGTTCTTGCTTCTGTGGGGTCCTTAAAAATGACCCCAAAGTGTTTACTTATTTATTTATTTATTTATTTATTGTTGAGCTCAGAGCTGTGTTTAACATTTGACATGTGTGACTGTCAAATAACCCTGTGTGTGTGTGTGAGATATATATAAAAGTGTATATATATATATATATATATATATATATATATATATATATATATATATATATATATATAAAAGTATATATATATATATATATATATATATATATATATATAATAAAAATGTAAATATTGTTTTCTCATCCTAATGAAAAGTGAATAAACTGACACAGTGTCTTAGAGTTAGAGTAAAAAAAAAACAACAAAAACAAACAACAACAACAATAAAAAAACAACAGTGTGTTGTTTATAAAGTTCTACCAGAGTTTTCTTCTCTCCCATCATTGATTTATTACTTCTCAGACGTTCTGCAGTCAGGGACGCCTTTAAACTGTAAAAGTTAGTAGCGCGGATTGATTGAATGTAATTGCATTGTCTAAACACATGCAATAAAATACCATTTTAAAACGATTTATTCGAAACATGTTTATTATTATGATTATTATGATGATGCTGATTATTATAAACACAAGTTGACGTTACTGTTTTTTTACATTCCAACTCGTTTTTGAGTTGCTGAGCTCATTCCGATTCAAACGATCAGCTCACAAGCGAAGAACTCCGTCATAAATGGAATGATTTTGTCGACAGGTCGTTATTTACACCAGTGTAAATACGTTTAATAGCACAGGCCCCTCTGGTGTATGCTTCATGGAGAAACACTGCTCTGTATCTCAAAATAATTGAATTAGGCCACTTCCGTTGGCTTTGTTGTTGTTGGGTTGGGTTTTTTTTTCTTTCTTTCTTTCTTTAAAGCTCGACCGTGCAGTTTAGAAGAACAAAGGGTCCTCTTCAAAGGGATTCTTATAGCGAGGTTCAACTTCTAGTGCTATAAAGAACCAGACTTCAGCAGAAGGTCTGTCCAGAGACCAAGACGTTCAACTTCCATCACTAGGTTAGATCCGTTCAGAGTGGTAGAACGTTCGGTTCAAAAGAAGACACATAGGACACTTAGGGTTATTTCCTCCCCCCCACCCCCCCGAGACGTTTCTTGTAGGCAAAGTGTAACAATAAGGCCGATTTCGATATAGAAACCAAAGTCGTAGAAGTTGAATCTAGAATCAACGAATCGAGCGGTGAGCGTCAGAAATGATTTCAGTTAGCCTGTTGTTCTTCAAGCATTCTTCAAGGTTTGATGATTTATGAAGCTAGCTTTCTAACAGTGGTCTACTTGGAACTTTCTGAATGACCAATCCTCAAAGTTTAAGGGTTTTCCCACCTGGACAAACCTGAGACTCACAACCTAAAAGTGTAGGTTGGTCACGTTTAAGAAATTTTGAAAGCGTTTAGCGATTCCATTGCGAGCTCTTGTGCTGAAAAGCCAGGTCTCCAGGCTAAAAAAAGCTAGAGAAAAGGGCTTATTTGGTTAATGAAAGGTTCTTAGCGTCATAACAAGAGTTTCACTTGAACCAACTCTGAAAGGGAACCTCTACAAATAGTGTTTACAGGCGTAACCGGTCAAAGTGCTCGATGGAAGAGTGTATACAAATCTTTAATCTGACGAGGCTGAACATCGTCGTGGCTCTCTTGCGAAGTTTGTCATTCATACTTCTCTTTCAAGATCTCCAAAGATGTGGACGTGTTGTTTCAAAGTAATAATAATGATATAACGTAACGCTTTAAAAAAATAAATAAATAAATCTTCAAACATAGTTCAGTAAGGAATAAACCCACTCGATCAGTGTCGTGTTTTTATAGGAAAATGATCAATGACAGGGTGGTCTGATGAAGTGGTCTGATGAAGTGGTCTGATGAAGTGGCGTTCCTGGAGTTCGGACAACGAAGTTGATTCGTTTCCTACGATGGTTTATATGTATGATGTTGTTATGTTTTTGTTTTTCTACGCACGTACGGTGGAAACAAATTTCCTCTTTTTGAGGACCAAGAAATGATCTATCTATCTATCTATCTATCTATGATGGCGCATATTTGCATGTTTTATTGCACTTGTACTCTACCACAGCAACTTGTGGTTCACTCTCCAGCCACTTGTTTTTCTCTCTCTTGAATTGAACAAGACGCAGTACGTCACGTTACCAAGAAATGTCACCACAAAGCACAAACTCCTCAGTTCTGAAGATGGCGGAAAAACTTAAAGTTACAGCTTTGTATACGGTTTCGTTACAAAGCGCTGACACTGGACACCTCCTTCCAGAAACACGCTTTACGTTGGTCAGGTCTTCACCGGAGATGCCGTTAATAGCTACGGTCTTGTCCTGCAACCTTCCTACGTCTTGCACCATAAGTCCAGAGTGGAGCATTAACGGTAGCACGAGTACACTCTCAGAAAAAGTGCTGCTCAAGGGCTTTTTAGATGATTAATAATTCTCGCTTTCTAAATACTTCCCACTTAGAACTTTTTCTACCTAGAATTGTCCCCCAGATGGACGAAATGCTAACAGAAGGCACCGAACTTTCTTTCCTGGCCGTTTTTAATAGTGTACTGATTGGCGTGATGGGAACGCTTAGAACAGGAAGAGGCCACGGTAGTTTAGTTATTCTAGAATAGACAGAGGTTTTTCACTTCCACGAGCTTTCTTTTGTTGTTCCCTTTCTACTCGCCGTACGCTACCGTATGTGTTATTTTAACGGGTCTCCTTGACAAACGTGCATCTCAAGAGGTCAGTAAGTGTAAATTTGTACTGTGGAAAAAAAGACAGATGCCAGTTATGACAGGCATCGCTAAGGACAGTAATGTATTGTGTTGTAACGAAGAACCCAGAAGGAGGGTTTTTTGAGGAAGTAAAACTAGCTAACTAGCACATTAGTGTTCTTACTGGAAAGAAACCGTGTGCATTTTGTCTCTTATGTGTCAAAAAATAAACAAATCGAGGGGGACAATAGTCCGTACAACTTCGTAGAGCTTTCTGAAAATGACTGGAGGACCCTGTCACTGAAGAGCTCTTTAGATTAGGAGATCGTTTACTGATTGTCTTACACTGGTCCTGAGTTCTTATCTATAATAGAGCCTATTTAAAGGTGTCTACCAACAGAGTAACCGAAGTCACCTGACTATAGAGATTAAACCATGATTGACGTGTAAGAAGTCAATAGTTCAAGTTCTCATAAGAGAACATCCAGGGAGACTCTGCTAGGGGGTTTACATTCCTCAAATGGTTCCTTAAACGGGTTCCTTAAAAGGGTTCCTCAGTGGTTCTGTGATTGGCTAAGAGTTCCTAGCTTTCTAAAAGTGGTTTTTACTTTGAATCCTCGCTGAAAGGGAACTCTTAGGTTTCTAGTTGGATGGCGGCGGGTTCTCAGGTTCCTGAAGGGAAGCTTTAAGTCTCGACGCTCTGGATGATCGTGGTTTGTACGACTCCTAAAATTTTTCCTGAAGATTTTACTTGGATCACAGGGAAGTCTCTTTTTAAGCCTCCATGTGGATGGTGGTGGGTTCTTAAAGGGTTCTAAAGGGAACTCTACACTCTGGAGGGGTTTGTGTTGTACGCGTCCTAAAATCGATTTTACTTTGAATCCTCTTTGAAAGGGAACCCTTTAAGTCTCGGTTTGGCCGGTTGTGAGTTCCACACATCCTACAATGGGTTTTCATTGGAATCTTCTTTCAAAGAGAACCCTTAACGTCTATATTTTGGAGGGAACTCTGATAAGGAACTCTGTACATTTTGGGTAGTTGTGGGATCTTAGGTTCCTAAAAGTGGTTTCAACTTAGCATTCTCTTTGGAAAGTGAAAGGGTTCTCTCAGGAACTAATAAGCGTGTAATAGTTATTATTTCTAATTTCCAAGACGTGTGAGCGAAATGTTCTAAATGACGTACAAGGTCACTTCGGCTAGTTCAGTTTTGAATAAATTATCAAATGTTGTCGAGTAATGACGAAGGTTCTTCTTCCTTGATCACAAGCCCACACTATCTAAGTAATAAAGCCATAGTGATAAAACCAAGAACCCCATAAATTCATTAATCATGGTCTCTTTCTTAACACGATTCAGATAAAGGTGTCCTTTAGTGGAATGACCTTCATGATCGAATTGGCACTCAGGCCCTTTGTGGCTAACACTGAGCACAAGGCTAAAATATGAGCAACCGCTGTGTTGTCTGTGGCAGGGTGCAGGCTGCCTTTCTCTGATCACTCCTTCCTGCTTGAAACCCACACACAGAATGCTTAGAGGAGGAAGTACGCAGCTCCGTTGGCCTGGTACACTGTCACACGCGCGGATCGGGTTATGCGGCTCGCTACAAGCTTCCTGATAACTTTCTATAAATACGGTCTCACTTTTCCACCATCTAGCTGATTCCAGCACTGACACGCACGTCTGAATTATTTACCCATAAATACACGACCTCGGTTACAATTCTAACTACAACGTGCCAACAGGAATTTTGAACGATAGCACAATAAGGAAATGTATTTAAGGACTGTACGTGTGCAAGGAAATAAAATAGATTTAACTATTACAACTAACTAGATTAAAAATAGATTTAACTATTATTAAAATAGATTTAACTGTTACTATCTGCGCTATGGGCATGCGTTTGTAAGTTATACATCAAGATTTGCATACTGACCCACATATAATTGGACATGTTGTCATTTCTTCTAACCTTAAAAAAAAAGGATGAGTCAGAGGTGAGGCCACAAGGCCACAGGTTGCTAAGCGACACAAAATTTGCATTCTAATAACTGTAACCTATAGCCTGCATGTAGTGCGTTAGGCCATGTCAGAAGTTCGACACAAAATGAAACCATTAAAACAAAGTTAACTCCAGCTGACCAAAAATGAACCACATCAACCGCAGATGAGAGCTCAAAAAATCAAGTTTCCCAAATGCGACTGCAATAATTTCAAACTAAACAATAATCAGACACTCAGGTATTCAAGCGTTGTGTGCCGAGAAACATTCCCCACACCGTCACGCCGCCACCACCAGCCTGAACTCCTGACATGAAGCAGCTGGATCCATGAATTAACATCTAATTCCAACCCTACCATCAGCAGAAATCGAAATTCCTCAGACCAGCCAACCGTTTACAGTCCAGGTTTAATCCTGATGAATGATTTTGTAGTTTTTTCAAACCGCTTAGCGAGGAGGCTAATTCCGTTGCGCTGGAGCTTATCTGCTCGCCATCTCACGCTATGTGGATTAGATTAAATCATCCATCCTGCTGAATTAGAGACTGTTATAAAGAGCTCATTGACCCGATTTAGAAAAACGTGGGATCCCTTTCTTTTTTCACGTTAGGGATTTACGAGCCTTTGTTGTTCCTGAGTGACTAGCTAACGGTGCTAACCCTTTCCAGCAATACACTGATGTTCAGCGGAATAGGAATGGACTTATCAGACATTTTCAATCCGCATAAACGGACGAATTATCATACCGTCGTATGTCTGTTATACGGTTAATCAGGAACACTGTTGGGTTTCTGTGTGTAGAGTATCACGACTCTGTGTTTAGCTGCCGGTGAGCAGGGCGACGGGAAATGCGAGGGGTTTGAGCCCGTTGCTCGACGAACAGTTCACACGTCTCCACAATAACACCGGCGCAGAGATAACGGTAACGAACATCACGGGTAAAGCTTTTCTGAGAGTAAAACGCTGTGTACGACTGCCACGGTAACATTAGAATATTAAAACCTAGTAGGCTAGGTAAAAAAAAAAAAAAAAGACGTTCCTAAGAAAAACTGCAAATTCTTTGAAATGTATGAGCTAATAACCACTTCTGTGAAGTGTGACATCACAAATAAGTTCAATGTGAGACATGAGCAAGCCCAAACCAGAGGAAATTCTATTTTTTGCCTCTGGTAAAACCTCAGAGTATCTTTGTGTACTCTCGACGTGATGGTTTGGTTTGAGTTATAATTATAATTATAACACTTTAATTTTAAGGTATATAAGTCCTCCTTACGTGGAGCGCCAGATCATTTATACCGATGCACATGATGTAGAGCCTTCATAAGGAAATGGTCACTTTTAATAACGTCACTCTATTGAGCATGTTTACGGGAACGCTCGCTACTCAGCATGCACTTAGTAGCAGTTTTTCACTTAGTTTTTGTGACTTTGGTCGAAGTACGCTAGTTCTAGCTAGCTAGTTTTATATTAGCCGAGTAATACAGGCGGTACAAAAAACTATTTTTTTGTACCCACAGGACATAAACAAAAAAGGTTGAACAAGTCAAGAGTATGACATCGGCGTTCTCCGACTGTAGCTTTTAGCATACACACAGATCTCAGAAGACCGGCGTGGCTTACTTTCGTCGTGCGCGTACGTCTAACTGCGTCCACGGCTCGTCTTCATTTTTCCGTCTGTCGTATGACGACCTTTTTCCAGTGCGTGTGCACCTAATTATGAGGTAGTGACCTTTCTTGGACATCTATCGCTTCTATTCATTGAGGAAAACCGTTTTGTCATCTATTTTGAGCAGAAGGATTCTTAACCTACATTTTTCATCTTTAACTCTGACTACATTTGGCACGCGTCCACCAAAACTAGACAGTCGGAGATACAAAAATACTGTACCGCGGTCGTAAAGAGCGGTTCCTGGCCGGTTGATCCAATCTTTGACCTGTGTCAACGACAAGGCACGTGCAAAACCGTATCACTCACTGCTATTATTTTTGCACCATACTGTGAAAATCGCACCCCTTTTGGAAACGCTCACACCAGTCTGTCTGATACTGACAGAGTCTGAGGGATTACATGCTTGCGTGAACTTGAACTCAAACCCGTCGACGCTCATCTGCATTACACCTCGGCAACATGATCGTTTGCCCGATAGATTATTGCATGAATGTACAGGTGTTCCTAATAAAGTGGTCGGCGAGCGTAGGGTCTCTTCGAGACTCTGCTGTCGTAAAGGTTCGTCAGGAAGGGCGGGTCTGAGCCAGTCGTGTACACATCACATGGTGGAATTTGGCCTTCTCCAGTGAGATGGTTGAGCAGAAAGGAAGGAAGAAAGAAAGAATTTAGTCCGAGTTGCGTTTGAGATTCTTGGTTTTCCCCCAAGGAGGAAGTTGTGTAAAAGTACCGTTTAACACCACATACCTATTGTTGTACATTAATACATGGCAGGTCACCTTGCCTGCATTCTCCTGGCTTGTATTCGTTACTCATTAAGCGTGGCCTATTAATTGATAAGCAGAGAGGGGGTTTTAGATTTCTTTGTGAGAAGATTTCCTGGAAGTGCGTTCCAGTTTGGGTTCTTTTTCTTTTCTTTTTTTTCTTTTTTAATAGCATGCCAATGTTTAATTGTTATCTGAACATTAGGATTGGAATACCGACCCTGAAACACAAGCATATTGGAATACAACACTAACCATCACTCACTTGTAGTGCCTTGTTTTCCTGGAAGACTTTAATGACGCACAGGAAATTATTTCACCTTTGAACGCAACGGGCCGCACCGGAGAAGTGAAGCTGGTCAATATGAATGCAGTTTTGGTTTATTTATTTTTTGATTGGTAAATACCTATTTTAATTCCACAACGAAACATAATTAAAGAGGGTGAATACTTACGCAAGGCTCTTGACATCCACTGAATGACCCGAAGTATTTCTTCAAAGGCGTTATGGCCTTATCTTGTTGTGTGTGTATCAGTAAGTACACTGTGTGTAATGGGTGTAAACACAGAGAAGTGAATCTTTTTCCTCCCCGAGTTTGGTCTTTAAATATGAGAACAAGGAAGTGCAAAGAGATTGTTAAGCTAATATTGATGTCAAATATTTCCACCTTCACTCTTAACGGGATTAATCCTCCAGGACATGTCTGCTTCTTTATTTTTTCGACCGAAGCTACAGAACTAATGTCTGTAATCACTAATGAAAGTTTATCGCCGCCGATTTAGCATGAACAAAAGGATGTCGTGGTGATTACAGTGAGTTTTGGGCACACGGTGGCTTAGTGGTTAGCACGTTCGCCTCACACCTCCAGGGTTTGGGTTTTGATTCCCACCACGGCCCTGTGTGTGCGGAGTTTGTTCTCCCCGTGCTGCGGGGGTTTCCTCCGGGTACTCCTTTTTCCTCCCCCAGTCCAACTGGGGCGTGTCCGTAGTGTATGAACGGGTGTGTCTGTGAATGTGTGTGTGATTGTGCCCTGCGATGGATTGGCACCTTGTCCAGGGTGTACCCCGCCTTGTGCCCGATGCTCTCTGCGATGGGCTCCAGGTTCTGTATGACCGTATTTTTAAATAATATTCGTGGTTTTCTAATTAATTAATTAATTAATTGTCAACTAATTGACATTTATTTTACATTTACTTTAAATTTATTTCAACTCAAGTTCCGGTAGCTGTTTATTATTGACTTATTTATTCGTTTATTCATCATTAGTAACAGCTCTATCCTGGTCAGGATCGTGGTGGGTCCGGAGTCTATCCCGGGAAACCTCAGGACACACACACTCATTCATTTTCTGTTCTAAAAAGCTTTCTGCTATTTCCCGAAACTCTTTAAATCCAAACGCTGTTAAGTGTATCAGAATTTAGACACAGTGCTAAACCTGTAGCTGTCAGATTCATGCTACTTGTTAGTTACATTAGCCTCGTAGCTCCATGGCGAAAACTCTAGAAGCGAATTAAACATGTCTAAACAGGCAGATCATATGATCCGGGACTGTAAATATTGTTTTTTTGTTTGTTTTTTTTTTGCCTGAAGTGTCACTTTACGGCGTGTCTCCTGACCGCTCTCTTCGTCTCTTCCCCGACAGAAATCATGGGTTGTAAAAAATCCAAGCTTGACGAGGGGCAGAGTGGAGGTGCGTTTGCTGTGAAGAAGCGTGAGCCTGTACATCCTGAAAAAACGGTATATGTGAGAGATCCAACCTCCCCTAAACCCCATACTATAGTAAGTAGTGAGTCAGGACGGGAACAGTCTTCTCACTATGGCTGACACTTAAACAGTACAGACGTTTGCTTTAAAATCACATCGGTCCAATTAATGTCACAGGAATGAGTGTGGAAATATTATTAGTATATTATAGATAAGAATTGTGTGAACATTTCTCTGTTAGAGAGCTATGACACTTTCAAGAACTCTTTCACACTTGGTGTTTTTTTTTTTTCCCCGTTTTTTTTTTCTGAAGCTGGAGCACCTTTAGTGTTAATCCCGTACAGTATATCTTACATGTGATTGTATAAGTAATACATGACCATGTGAAAAACATGTGAAGGTACAGTACATGATACACTCTGCAAGTCAACAGGTAGTGATGTGAAAACCTGCATGTGAATGAAACATTAGCATGAAACATTAGCTAGGCTAGGTCTACAGTAGATCAGCTAGCTGTTGGCTAATATCGGCTAACTAACTAACCTAGCGTCCTCTCTAGATTAGATTTACCTCTTGAGCACCTCTTGATTTTCTTCCTCCAAAGCTACAGCGAAGGCAAAAAAAAAAAAACAACAAAAAAAAACAACAATAACAACAACAAACAAAAACACCAAGTGTGAAAACATCCTTCCACGCTCCACACAATATGAGATTTTCATTCTCGGTTCTCCAATTGCAGAATAATTCTCCTCCATCAGGACTTTTACCTGGGCAGAGATTCCAACAAATGGAAGGTTTGACATGGCTGCTATGATTAACACGCATACGTCCCTTTGAAAAGTCTGAGAGATTATGTAATAAACCAGTTTTCTTTTCTCCAGAAGAGCAACAGGAATCAGGCAAAATCGTCGTCGCTCTGTACCCGTACGATGCGATCCACGCAGACGATCTGGGATTTAAGAAGGGGGAGAAGATGAAGGTTCTTGAAGAGTATGTTTACAGCACGTACTTATTCCTAACTGCTGAGGTGTTGATTCTGGGCTTATGCTTATGCGTTTGTTATCGTTTCTATAGTAACTACTCATTTGACATAATCTAAGACTGACAATAAACAGATTGAAAAAATCTTTGATATGGTGAGAGTTTCTGTAAGGGGGCGTTTATTTATTATTATTTATAGACGGAGTCTCCGGTGTCAGCACTTTAACAGTCAGTTTGTTCATTTTCATGATCGTTATTATTGTTGTGCAGGCATGGCGAATGGTGGAAGGCACAATCTCTGAGCACAAGGAAAGAAGGTTTCGTCCCCTCCAATTACGTCGCCCAGATCGACACCATGGAGACGGAGGAGTAAGTGTGGTTCTATGCAGAACCCACCATTTTTGGAAGCCAAAAACCCTGAACTATTAAGAGTGTATGCTGGAAAGGGATTCTGCTTCACTTTGGATCAAAGTGTTTTTGCTTTTTTTGTTGTTGTTGTAGGAACTAAACCTTTTTTGGATGATAGTTTTCCAGAAGTGCCATTTATTTATTTTACAAAAAAATACCTCTTGCTGCTTTTCAGATGGTTCTTCAAAGAAATCACAAGAAAAGATGCAGAGAGACAACTGCTAGCACCTGCTAACAAGCCCGGTTCCTACCTCATCCGAGAGAGCGAGACGTCCAAAGGTTTATGGAGCTTTATTAAATTGTCAAAATTAAATGTATACCACAATGCTAATTTACCATGCTAATGCTAGTTTATATGCAGTGTGTTTTTATAACATTTTATAACGGCCAAGAAAGTATTTTTAAATACGGACGCCAAGCATAAGCTAGCTACTGATTGAGCCTGATGATTTAGCTAGCTCAGACCTAAGTCTTTAAAACAAACAATGTAACGGTCTAGGGATAAAGAAAAAGAGACAAAACTATCAGGGACGTCAACATTTCTCTCAGATATGTTGGAAGATTACCGATAAAATTCTCCAGACGGCTAAAATCACACTGAAAATACACCTAGCGTCGAGTGTACCGCAAGCGTGAGAAGTTCACGTGGTCATTTTCTCATAAACACAGTAAACACAATCTCATTTGAACCTAGCATAACTTGCTAAAACGTGCTAACTCGCTAAAGTTCCAGCATTTTCTGACATTCCTTTTTACAGGAAGCTACTCGCTGTCCATCCGAGACGTGGGTCCTCAGGGTTCGGACATTGTAAAACATTACAAAATCCGGGGTCTGGACAACGGCGGCTACTACATTTCCCCCAGAATCACATTCCCAGATATTAAGAAAATGATCCAACATTACCACAGTAGGTAGCACTTCAATAAACCCGCTTTTGATTTATGATAAAAAAGCAGATTTGAATTTGCCGCATGGCTCTGTAGTAGTTGTTTTTGAGTGTTTAAGTGATGTTTTCGACACAGAGCAATCAGACGGGCTGTGTCGTAAACTCGAGAGGCCGTGTGAAAAGCCGAAAGCACAGAAACCATGGGATAAAGATGCATGGGAGATCTCGAAAGAGTCCATCAAGATGGTGAAGAAGCTCGGGGCGGGGCAGTTCGGAGAAGTGTGGATGGGTGAGTATGGTTGAGGATTTTAACCTCAATTTGACACAACACAGGAACCGCATACGTGTTAAGTAACTGTATCGTCGACCGAGTAAAGGATCTGGCGCGTTCGTTTGGTTCATTCGACCCTAAAACACAACGTCCCACTACATCGAGTTAATCCAAATCTTTCAAACCTTTTCTGTGCATGCTTCGCATTAGCTCGAGCACCTGCCCCCACTGGCACTTATCAGGAAAATCGAAGAGGGAAGCTGCGGTGTGGTTGGCGGTGGATTTGCATTCGCATTTACTTTTCCACCATTATTCTCTTAGTTTCTTCCCTCTTGGCAAGCGAGATGAATTGCAGGAAGTGGTCGACTTTGCAAATATACAAATGGAACCCAAGGCCTCAAGATGTTTCCTCATGACACGTGCTGGCTGTGCCGTGCCAGATCTAAAACCTGCAGGTGGCTGAATCGATAGATCTGCTTCCTGCAATCAACTCCCTATAGTGCTTGGATTCATTGTGCTTAAATTAGCCAGTGTACAGTAGCGATGACATTTGCAGCTCTGTAGAAGTGTCTCTTAGTTAAACCGTCCCAGTTACTATAGGTTTATCCTTTAACGTATGTTCTTTCTTTTACCGTTATGCTAGCTGTAGTGGCTAATTAGCTACTCTTTATTCTCTAGGCTAAGACGTACTCGATTGTATGATGATCATTTAATCATAATTCTATGGTCATTGTTAATTCTGCCAAGAAAACTAAGCACTCGTGTTAAATTTGTTTACGCTTCATGTCCAGATACCAAAAGGAACTAAATGGCAACGTGTTTTTTTTTTTTGTTTGTTTTTTTTTTGGGCTCGGATTGAAAAGTATTGGCACCCTTGGCTATGTTTGGGTCTCTCACTGTTTCACGCTCAACGGTTTTACCGTGTGAGAAACTGGAGCAACAGAACCGTGCCGATTTTTACCCAGAATAATCTTTTTTTTCTTCTTCTTCTTCTTTTTAAAAAAAAAAATAATAATAAAATAGCATCAAAGAAACATATTTGTGAATTTTAAGTAGTATTTTCGTACCTGATCATCACTTCTAATTAGTTATGGATCAGATTTAGCCGCACTTTACCACACGCTGTCCTGTCGAAAAGCATCAGAAGTTTCTAGCTAGCTACTTGCTATAACATAACTAGCGTAATCTCCAGCCATGTTACAGACTACGTAAAACAACCTCTTAATTTAGTTAAATAGCATTTCTGATTGAACTATAACAAAACAGCCGTTCTGCTTTTCAAGCGAAAATCCTCGTCTGCTGTTTTCTACTGTCGCTAATTCAGTTATGAGACTAGCGAAGTCTTAACTTTTGTATTTATGTACATTTGCTTGGAATTTAATTTGACTGTAGTGACTGAATCCTGTGCTTTTAGATGAATGACTGAATAATAAGCTGAGAGTTTGAGGAGTTGTATATAGCTATAGATAAGAAACCCAATGCTACAATGTTATGCTAGCTCACTAGCTAGCTGCAATGCTAGTTGCAATGTGGGGGCTTCCGGTTATTCAGAAGCGTAGGACGTGTGTACAGGTTGTGAGAGATGGCAACATTGGTGTTATTACTAAGTTAAAACATACTATATCTCTCTATCTTGACTCACCAGTATTGAGAAATAAGGGAGAAATAAATTTGTGTGTGTGTGTGTGTGTGTGTTCTTACTCTCTAGAACACTAGGGAAGCTTAATGAAAGATGAAAGAGATTAAGAAGTAGGGGGCAAATTCCTGTAGCTTTGCTGAAACATGCTGCTGTGCACCCGACTGTGATTCACAGGAATTCCCCAGCTGCTGTCAGCATTTCTTCCATCTTTGTCTAATAACCAAACCAAAAGAGTGACCCTAAGAGGAGACAGTGACCTTTGAGAACCCTCATGTTTTCACAGCGTATTACAACAACAGCACCAAGGTGGCGGTGAAGACGCTGAAGCCAGGCACGATGTCCGTCGAGGCTTTCTTGGAGGAAGCGAACCTGATGAAGACGCTTCAGCACGACCGGCTCGTTCGCCTGTACGCCGTCGTCACCAAAATCGAGCCCATCTACATCATCACCGAGTTCATGGCTAATGGTATTGTTGGCTAACACACACACACACACACACACACACACACACACTCATACTTCTGTTTAAATCACATATTAAAATAAATCTGAATAATATCTTGGTTTATACCACAGCACTGAATTCTCGATTCTGATTGGTCAGAAACTGTCGCGCACGTTCTATTACGTTACTGTTTCTATAGTAACAGCTCGTTTACAGGAATTTCTATAGTGGATGCTTCACATAAACAGATTTTTTTTTAAATCATTGACATGGTGAAGCTTTTTAAAAAAAAATAAAAAATTGTTTTTATGTTTATTTAACATTTATGGAAGGAGTCTCCAGTGTCAGACTTAAATTTTTGTCATTTTTCTGACATCTTCAGGACAGATGAGTTTTCTCCTTGTGGTTTCTCAGTAACATGACAAGCCACAGGGTTGTTGTTTTTTTTTGTGTGGGTGTTATTAACTCCAAAAGAGAGACATCTCTGATGCTCCACAAGTGAAACTGAACTATAAACAGATAATAAAAAAAAAGTGTGACATGTCGTTCTTTAATGGATGAAAAATGTCATTGTTGTTGTAAGTTGCTGTGCTTGAAGAGGAATAAAACGCTACATGTTATTGGAAAATAATGAGTTATGGGATTACGTATGTTGTGTAATATATGATGGTGTCGTTAGCCGTTATGGTGATGTAAAATCTTTATGAGGGGTTGATGACGTTCTTCTCTTTCCAGGCAGCTTGTTGGATTTCTTGAAAAGCAGCGCCGGCAGCAGTTTACAGCTTCCCAAACTGATCGATTTCTCCGCTCAGGTAAGATGCTAAGAATGCTAAGAATGCTAAGAATGCTCTCTGGGGGGATTTTATTTTTTGTCTTCTTCCTCTTTTCTCCCGTGTCGTAACATCGGGCATCTGGCGTTTGCTTGCGTGCAGTATTTGGAAACGCTGATGTCACTGTTTCCATTAAAAAAAGAGGAACCAGAACTTTGGTGTGAAGTCTGTCGTTATAAAGTAACTACGAGAAATCGCTTCGTGTGTTCTTCGTAAAAGGAAACGTCTGACCAGTTAAAGTGCTTGCAAGCGATTTTAGGACCGTTTTTTTTTTTATTAAATGATTATTATTAATCGATGAAGCTAAGAGCTGATTGTATTGTTAGTTTCACACTCTGAACGGATTGAAATACTGATTTTTCCAGAAAGCTCTAAGAAAAGAAAAGACAGCAGGAATGCATGGTTTCCCTAAAATCGCTTGGAGTGAAACCGGGCTTTCGATATGTACATCCCGTTTCTGAGAAGGAACGGGGACGCTGAAGGAGAAGAGAAACTTTATTGTAGTCGTGCAGATCAGAGTGCGTTAGCGGAGCTCTTTTAAATCAACGCGGTTAGATTTGGTCTATTTGGAGTGTGTTAAAGCTGCTGTTCCGACGTGCAAAGGTCAGCGGTTTTCACAGGGCGTTCATTCATTTACCTAAAGAACTACAGTCTAATTGCAGAGTCCAACCAGAGTCCAGTCCGGGCTTTGAACTCACGACCTCCTGATGTATAGCACAAACAGCTGTCCCGTTCACGCCACGTAGACTTCAGATAAAAGCAGGTGTTTATATCCAAAAAGACTTGACGGTTGAGGAAATACAAGCAAAGGAATCGAACCCCCAACCCCAGAGGTGTAAGACAAGCGTGCTAACACTGAGACACGGTAACCTCCCCCCCCCCCCGAACAATAAGCTATATTCATTTACAAACACATATCATTTTCATGAAAAACAAGAAGTTAGTATGTAAGGAGTAAAACACTTCAAGGTGTGATGAAGGGAAATATTCGACAGCTCTAGTCGAGTTACCGTTACTACCCCGAAGGTGATTGTTTTCCTATAAAACCCCATTTTTTAAAAATTTTTTAAATTTTCTTATTGTGTGATTGTGTGTGCAGATAGCAGAAGGCATGGCCTACATCGAGAAGAAGAATTACATCCACCGAGACCTGAGAGCCGCCAACGTGCTGGTGTCTGAGAGCCTGCTGTGTAAAATCGCAGACTTCGGCTTGGCCAGAATCATCGAGGACGACCAGTACACGGCCAGAGAAGGTGTGTGTGTGTGTGTGTGTGTGTGTGTTGATGTGATGCTGTGTTTCATCCTGGCTGAAGGAAAGTACAGAAGACGTTTCTCTGTAAGGAAAGGTCCTCTCTGCAGGTTTCAGAGGTCGTTTCGCAGCCTGAGAGTTTTATTTATTTATTTATTTTTATTTCCTCATTACACCAGTCACAGTGTGTTCGAGCGTTAAACATTAACGTGTCTTACAGGAGCAAAGTTCCCCATCAAATGGACTGCGCCGGAGGCTATAAACTACGGTTCCTTCACCATCAAGTCTGACATGTGGTCCTTTGGGATTCTCATCTATGAAATAATCACGTACGGGAAAATCCCATATCCAGGTAATGAATATGTTTAGTATGAATCGCTGACTAACGCCGAGGAACGTTGTTACTGATTTCTCAGTGGTGACTAGTTGGAAGTTAAGCTTTTAATGCTGCATCGCCCTCTGCTGGAGAAGAGCAGCATCTAAAACAGTGGACTGACGAAAAAGGTTCTGATAAGATAAATATGAGAGTGTTTCGTATTGTACATCTGGCAGTACCCTTCTTGAGTCTCTGGAATCTATACCAAGATTGAAATTGATCTTAGAATGAAACGAATTCCCGGTAGTGTTACAACCCGGAACTGAATCGCACTTAACTGGGATTATGTATCATGAATCTAACAAACAAAAAAAAAAAACAGCCCTTAATATTTAATATTTAACACCGGAAGGATTCTGCGATCGAGACAGAACCTTAAAATGGCGGACTCCGCGATCGGCGCCCCGACTACTGAACTAGGCAGCTGATCGAGCTGATTGAATTTCCTGATTTCCCAAATGAATAAAACCCTGCGTATATACAAGGGATACACACGATACGTAGGAAATAAATAGATGCGATCCAGATACACTCCAAACAGATGCTCGTGCAAGAGAAAGCGAACGCAGAGTCGAGTAGTCCGTCAGAAAGCGCTTACCTTTTCCCCATTTTTCCTTTTTCTCCTCTTAGGAATGAGCAACAGCGAGGTCATGTCCTCTGTGCAGCGTGGCTACCGCATGCCCCGGCCTGAGAACTGTCCCACCGAACTGTACGACATCATGAACACCTGCTGGAAAAATAAACCCGAAGACCGACCCACCTTCGACTACATGCAGAGCGTCCTGGACGACTTCTACACCGCCACTGAGGGCCAGTACCAGCAGCAGCCATGAGCCACATTCCTGCGCTTCGCTCGCACTCCGCCGCACCTTCATTATTTATACGTCCCAAAAGAATAGCGATGCAATCAGGAACAAATCGTGTATACATGTAAATAGTAATAATATATATATTATTTTTTTTGCATCTACCAGCTTGCTTACATTTAAGCAAGATCAAAACAGCTTCTTCAAATTGAAGTTTTATCTGCTTGCCTGTAAAATGATAAAAGAAATTTGATGATTGTTGTGATTTTTTT
Organism: Ictalurus furcatus; assembly: GCF_023375685.1. NCBI lineage: Eukaryota > Metazoa > Chordata > Actinopteri > Siluriformes > Ictaluridae > Ictalurus > Ictalurus furcatus. The sequence continues at coordinate 1,849,349 of NC_071274.1, forward strand.
TTTTTTTCGCATCAGAATTTCCTTTCATTTTTAGTCACCACTCTTATAATCATAATCCCACTGCTACAGACAACTGAATTACATGGAGCTACGATGATGATGATGATGATGATGATGATGATGAGTTTATAATCCAGCACTTCTGATTACTTACATTCCGTGAGCACAAATCCAGCATCAGGACATCATTTATATAAATTATATATATATATATATATATATATATATATATATATATATATATATATATATATATATATATATATATATATAGAATGGCTGAAAATTTCTGATATCTTCAGTGAGCAGAAATCCAGCATTGCTTCGTTACGCAGTATTATAATTGTAAATATTTGACAGAAGCCATAACCGTTATTTTTCCGTAACCCATGATCATTAAAATACTGTACATACTTGTTCAAAATAGTTACCAAAAAATAGTTCTCCCGACTGATTCGTGTGTGTTAATCATCAAAACGTAGCCGATAGCGATGTGTTGTTCATGAACGTTCCGACTCTTTGAGTCATCACTTAATGTCTTCGCATACATGAGCCATTTCTTCTTCTTCTTCTTCTTCTTCTTCTTCTTCTTTGCAGTTGTAGGCAATACCATAACTCTCGCAGTGTAATTCAATCCAAATTCTTTGCTGGAAAACTCTTTTCAACATCTGAACTTTGATATTTACGGTTGCATTTGTTCATTAAATCCGAAACATGGGACTTAACATCCCTTGTGCCATCATTTATATATTTATTTGAAGAAAAACATTCTTAATGGTCAGAATATCTTTGTCCAGTTTAGAGCACACACACACACACACACAAAAGAACCAAAAGAGTCTAATGTTCTTGGTTAAAGCAGTCAAATGATATGACGCACTGGAAAAAGATGGATTTCGCAAAGCTTCCTACTGCAAAAGTTTCAATATTGTATTTAACTTTAGCTCTTGAGGACTTCCCCTAAACCGTTTCCCACTAGTTAAGGGATGATTCAGTCACATTTATTTATTGCTGAGTAAAGTTTTATAAACGAAGGCAGAGAGATCGACTCAAATAACCAGAAGACAATACAACCGCTCGATGCAATTTCCTTTTCAAATCAAATAATCTGTGGATTAAATGGTTTATAAATGTTAAATGAAAAATATTTCACATACATAACATTTACAGCAGGGATCACGGTTCGACCCTGAGCTCCAGTTTCTCGTGAAGAACCCTTTTTTCAGTGAATTTTTTTTTTGTTTTTACTCATAAATGTGTTTTACACATAATTTGCCACGACAGACATCACAATACTGCACTGAGGTGATTTCTGGGAGTTAACAGACGTGTGTGTGTGTGTGTGTGTGTGTGTGTGAGACTGAAGGTCATGGAAAAGTGAATAGTGTATAGTATGAAGTAGATGATTTAAGATGCACTGAGGTTTGATCGCAGGAACGCATGCTTCTGCAATAATATATTTAATAATAAAACATATTTGTAAGGAATGCTAAAATCCTGAAACAATTCAAACGAACGCAGGCATTGTGTTGTTATTTAGTGGAAATGAAATCTTCTTGTCTGTGACCTGAAATATTGTTTGTGAGATTGCTTTACATAATTTCACCGTGTAGAAATATTATACCTGCTGTTTTAATGTCAACATGCTGTACATTTTTACATTTTTTAAATAAACCGATTAAACTTCAAATCTGACCGACAAATTAAGATCTGCTTTTACTCTCTGGTGAGAGATATAAACACTGAATAATAATAATAATAATAATAATAATAATAATAATAATAAGAGGAAGAAGAAGAAGAATCTTTATTTATACAGCATTTTTAAATTTTTGAACGCAAAATGAAAGACACCAAATGATTTACAATAAATAATTCTAAAAACAAAAGCATTAATGTTGCATAAATGAGCACTATTGGTACTGGTAATTTCATTTGATCTCGTCTTTTATATAAAGCATAAGAGATTTGAATGACCTCTGTGTACGAAATGTGCTATAGGAATAAACTTTAATAATAAACTTAATGATTTTTTTATTCTAAATTCTACACAGACAATGTTAAAGGTGTAAAAGCGTGATCATGTTTTTATGATGATCGTGATGCATGATTTAAATTACATTTGAATTGAATAAAAATTCATGATTAGCATGGCAATTAGCTATATAATCCACTATACATACATGGGGGGGGGGATTAAAAATAATTCTAAAATGGCACAACATCGTTAATATTTATATCATAACAATTGATATGTTTTGTATTGTTATTGTTTAAAGTTATTTGTATTATAACATTTAATAACTGTACAGAATGCTAACTAAAAAGAAATCGAATCTTGAAATCCACACAGCCCTCTCTTATCCACCACCAATAGGACCTAACCCCGCCCACTTCTGGTCATGTGACCGTTTCAAGATGGCCGCGCCCTTGCTCTTGGAGGCGTAAATAAAAAAAAAACGCTCCTTGTAGGACATGTAGTGCACTGTGTAGGGTGGTTAAAACGATTATTTCATACCCCATGTAGTGCACATGTAGGGGTTAGGGATATATATTTAGGATACGGCCGTGTTTTAGGAGCGAGTTTAAGTAGTTAAAATCGTTGTTGAGTAGATCTTTTCGGCCAGCTTTGCACGATGGATGAAGACGATCATATCCTGTGAGTTTATTTATCATCCTGAGGGAGAGTTGTAACGTGTTAAGTTTGTCTCTGTGTGAATTTGATGGACATAAGTGCACGTCTAGAGATGATGAATGGTTTTTGTAGAGCTCAGGGCACATCCTGTGGGATCAGTCACGTGACAGCCTTATTATTATTATTATTATTATTATTATTATTATTATTATTATTATTATTATTATTGAGATCGTGTCTTTAATAGTAATGCTCAGAAGGATATCCTTCCTTTCCTCACCAGCCCAAACAAGTTAACTGTATAACTGTCAAGTCTGGGCATGAATTCTACAAGATCAGGGTATAAATAATGAGTTTTTATCCCATTAGATATTAAAACAATGCCTCTGACAATGAAGAGCACTATTCCTCGTACGTTAGATCTGATCAGGCCTTTCAGAGTGAAGAATTTGCTTATATCCATGTCTGATGTGTTTTAGTTTGATCTGTTAGATAGGTACTCTAATAATGAGAATAAAGAGCTCTATTTGTAGTAAGTGATACCTGATCGTGCCTGCCGTGTGGCTTGAGGAGTTGAACCGTTATTTCTGAGTCGTAAGGAGGTCTTATCTGCTCTCTCCACCTTTCCCTTGTAAAGACAGTTGTTCATGATTACAATAAGAAGAGGGAGAGGCCGCTGAACTGGGAGATGATAACAACCCTCTCGCTGCGTTGTCGGAGTCGAGGGTTCGAGTCATGCACCTTTTCTAATAGCACTGCTTCCCTTCACAGCCCCAAAGACTTTCCCGAGCTGAAAAACGACACGTTTTTGCGAGCAGCCCGAGGTGAAGAGGTCGAGCATGTTCCAGTGTGGTGCATGCGGCAAGCGGGACGTTACCTGCCAGGTACGCTCGTGTACCGGAATAAAAGCATAGCAGGTTCCATGTTGATGTCAGTGTTGTTAGACTGTCCTGTCTGTATACTGTCCTAGCTGTCGCTTTCTTTACAGCCTTGTGAACAGTCTGTACCGGTTACCACAGAATTCCAGGATCCATTATAACTTGCTCGTGCTCATCTACCAGACCTTACAGAGAGGCCAGAGAAGCTGCTGAATATATTTCTGAATTCAGGACTAAGCTATAGTAAACAGAGGGACTGTGTATGTGCTGTCTGTGTCCCTACGCTTTAGAATAATCTCCCCCGTTACCTCACATTAGCTCATCAGATTCAGTGAAGATCTTTTAAGAAATGTCTTAATACCCCGTACATTATTAGTGCAGTATGTTTTCTTATATCGTGTCATACAGATGTCTTGGGTACTTTTATGTATTGTTTTTTAGTAAGACGTGCGATGGATTGTAACAGGTTTAAAAAAAAGTGCTACACGAGTAAAGATTTGTTACTTATTTTGCATTATTACTTGTTTTCTTATTAACTAACCGACTGACTGAGTAACATATTAACTAACTTGCTTTACTTCACTCACTTCTTTGCTAACTAACTATCTAAATTGTTTACTTACTAACTTGCTTACATGCAGCTAACTTCCTATCTGTCTTAAAACTTTACTCCCTTATTAACTTGCCTACTTACTAACATGCTTGCTTAATAACTTACCGTCTGACTTACCCGTTTATTAACTTACATATGTGCTGACTTACGTATTAACTTGCTTACTAACTAACTAACCTGCTTACATACTAACTAATTTACTTATTTACATACTTAGTAGCTACATTACTCTCTACATTACTAACATACCTACTTCCTAACTTCTTTGCTAACTAACACTCAATTGTTTACTTACTAACTTACTATCTGTCTTAATTTTCCCCCTTGTTAACTTGCCTCCTTACTAACATGCTTGCTTAATAACGTCTGACTTACCCACTTACATATCTACTAACCTACTTATTTACATACTTACTTATTAACTTGTTTACTAAGTAACTAACCTGCTTACTTACTTACTCACTTACTTGTGTATGAACTAACTAACATACATGTTTAATTATTTACTCACTAACTTGCCTACTAAGTAATTAACTAACCTGCTTACTTACTAAGGTACTAACTATTTAACTTATTTACATACTTACTTGCTAAATTATTTATTAGCAAGCTTACTAACTTGATAACTGACTAGATTTTGTCCGAGTCCGAGATTTTGTCAGTTTATTAGCTGAAATCATCGTGTAGATGTACAATTACTGACTGTAGCCCATCTGTTACTCTGCAAAAATGTATTGGCACCCCTTTCCTAAAGGAGTAAATGGAGCAGATATTATTTTGATGGTGTTGTTATTCTCAGTACAGCAGTGATACTAATGTGTGTGTGTGTGCGTGCTGTATGGATACATACATATACGCACACAGTGACAATTTAAAAATATGTCTGTACTTGGCAGAGTTCAGGGAATTCAGAGCGGGGAAGGACTTTTTTGAGACGTGCCGCTCCCCGGAGGACTGCTGTGAGCTCACGCTGCAGGTCAGCAACTTTAACACACCTAAAACCCGAAACTGTGACGGAGTCTCGGAGGTAAATCAGTAAAACGTCTTATTTGTCCTGTAGCCGCTGAGACGATTCCCATTCGACGCCGCAATCATCTTCTCGGACATCCTGGTGGTGCCGCAGGTGAGAAGTTGCTTACCTTAAATGTTTACTTAAAAACAGAAATCAAGTTAAAACCTAATTTCTCAGCACAGTTTTAATGATTAAGTTAAATGTACAATAATGCAATGTAAATATATGAACAGTTTGTTGAATTCAGTTCGGTGCAGCTGAGTATGTGTGTGTGTGTGTGTGTGTGTGTGTCTAGGCTCTGGGTATGGATGTCCAGATGGTAGCAGGAAAAGGTCCGACATTTCCAGAGCCCCTGAAAGAGCCAGATGACTTGCAGAGACTTCGGTCCAAAGTGGACGTGGCGTCCGAGCTGGGCTACGTGTTCAGGGCCATCACGCTGACTCGGCACAAACTGGAAGGCAAAGTTCCTCTCATCGGCTTCAGCGGAGCACCGGTGAGTGGACGAGGGTTAAATCCACTGTCCCAGTGTGTGATCAATAGTTTTTGCATTTCTTTAATGACAACACAAAATCTGCAAAGTCGGGGCGATGGGACGACGTGATGTGGGTGGAGGAAAAAAAATAGGCAAGCAGTCAAACACATGGGACTGGAGGTTGTGGGTGTGTGATGTAATCGGTTATCACGATTTTCTTTCACACGAGGATATCGTTATAATTCTTTTCGTCCCGTATTTCACCCAGCACTATAAGTGTGAGAAAATACTGAAATGGTTTCTGAAGACTCCGTTTTCTTCTCCCACGTGCAGTGGACTCTGATGTCCTACATGATTGAAGGCGGAGGCTCCACCACCCACTCGAAGGCAAAGCGATGGTTATACAGACACCCCGAGGCCAGTCATGCACTCCTCAAACGCCTCACTGACGTTATCGTGGACTATCTGCTGGGCCAGGTCAAAGCCGGCGCTCAGGTGAGAGTTTTTCACGTGAAACACGTGCGCTTCCTATATACAGCTCCAGGGTCCATAAGTATTTGGACAGCGACATTAAAAAAAAAAAAAAAAAAAGACTAATATTTTAAACAATATTTTTGTTTAACCCCTTGCATTAAAGCTGAAAGTCTACACTTCAATCACTTCTTGACTCCTTCATTTTAAACCCATCGTGGTGGTTTACAGAGGCAAAATTACGAATATTGTGTCGATGTCCATATACTTATGGTCCGGTCTGTATAGGTGAACTTTTGAGCTGTGGATAATAATTATTAAACAGAGGTCACACTGGACTTTTACTGTTGTTTACTGTTTTGTTTTCTTCGACCTTGCTTTCTCGAACATGGCTGCTAGGATATTCTTGCACCTGTGAAGAAATGATGATCTGTGTGTGTTTGTCCTTCAGGCCCTGCAGGTGTTTGAATCCCACGCCGGCTGTCTGGGCCCGGTGGAGTTTAAAGTGTTCGCTCTGCCGTACCTCAGGGACATCGCACGCAGAGTAAAGGACAGGCTGAAGGAGTCAGGATTGGATAACGTCCCCATGGTGGGTGGTGAAGCGTCTTCGGTCTTCAGTTTACCCTGAGTGTAAAAGCAGATTAGCTCAGACATGATCTGTGTCTGACGTCCACTCCCTTAGTATTATCCAAACCGAACAGAGCAGGATGAGATCCCTTTTGCGTCTGGTTCCTCTCAACGTTTCTTTGTCATGTCATCTCGGGCAGTTTTTCCTCACCACCGTCTTGCTCATTCGTGATCTAGATCTATGTCCGGATTTCTCAAACTGTAATAAAAGCGCTATACAAATACAACCGAAGAGAATCGAATGCTTAAATGATCCAACCCGTGCTTCAGAAGACACTTGGCAAGTCTAAAACTGTGCCATGTTCACTACATAGTGCGACATTCTGGAGCTGAAGATTACTCGCACTCGTTTAGCGAATTCCCAGAGTTAATAGAAGACAGAATACCCATAATGCACTTTGCCATTTGGGGGGGGAAAAAAGAAGTAGGGCACCATTTAGACACAGCAGGTTGTTTGGCTTGGGAAATTTCATCTGTAGCCAGATTATTCACTTTAACGAGGCCAACATCAACGGTTTAAAAAATGTTTACGGTCTTGTGAGCCAGCTGAAAACAAGAAGGCATGACTGTGGTCTTTTGGGTCGGTTTTAAAAATGGAGGCGCTGCTAATTATTAAGTAGGGGTCACACCGGAGGTTTGCCTCAATGTTTTCTTACTTTAGCATGGTGCACATCTCGAGGGGGAAAAAAAACCCCAAAAAACATAAGCAGTACGTTTTTTTTTTTGTGGTGATTTATTTAAAAAATTTTTCATATTTTCTTAGTCAGAAGGTTGGCTCTTGTGAAACTTGCTGCACTTGCTAATCCTCACCACTAGGTGTCTGTATTGGTTAAATGTTGGGTTTCAGTTTACTAACCGTGCCCTGTTTTCCTTTGGATCAGATTGTATTTGCGAAGGACGGCCATTACGCTCTGGAGGACCTCTCCCAGTCCCACTATGAGGTGGTGGGCTTAGATTGGACCATTGACCCTTGCGTGGCACGGTGAGTCCCCCCTGCATCATGGTACATCTCAGTCCTTTTTCTGTTTCCCCTAAATATTGTGCTGGAGTTCATACCCGTGTGCGTGTGCGTGCGTGTGTGTGTGTGTGTGTGTGTGTTTCACAGGCAGAGGACTGGTGGGAAAGTCAGTCTGCAAGGGAACATGGACCCCTGTGCACTGTATGCTACTAAGGTAAACTCTGTTAGGAACACATCTTCTGACGATCACAGCTTTATCAGCACACAAAGTTTTCCAGTGAAGGTGCAGATTGGATTTGTAACATCTTTATTTATTTAAATTCAGTCCTAAATTCCGAGCCCGATCCTGGATATTCGGGCGGGGGGGGGGGGTTTCCACCTGTTTGGAAAAAATGAGTCTCGCCGCCATTTCATACAGACGAAATATATTAAATATATTAAAGCCAATGTATTGCATAAACTTGCACACTGATATTATGTCTGAAAAGAACCTATTCAGTGAGAGGTTTCTGTGTGGTCTGTTTTTCAATGTGGGGTGCCAACACTTTTAGTTCGAATTCAACGTGCTGTACTGACACACGTGTATATGTCAGCATCCATTCGCATTAGAACTGAAGGACGTGGTTTAGCAGGTACAATTATCCAGTAGTGATGTGTCATTTGTAAATGAGTCGACTCCTTGAGTCATATATTTGAGTCAGCTCTTTTAGGTGAACGCTGAGACTTTTTTTTTAAAAAATGGCAATTCCATTACTGTTGTAATGACTTATACGTGCAACTTGTATGATGGAGACTAGAAGCTTCTATTACGTCTTAGCCGCATTAGCCTCATAGCTCTAGTGCTAATCTAAAAAGCAAATTTTAGATACTGAACATGTCTTGGCTAATGAACCATGTTTAGTGTTTTTTTTTTTATTGCACTGTTTTGGTTAATAAGCATGCTCAGACCTAGACATGTCTGAAGAAACACACAATATAAACCTGTGTGTGTGTGTGTGTGTGTGTGTGTGTGTGTGTGTGTGTGTGTGTTTGTTTAGGAGTGCATTTCTGAGATCGTAAAGACGATGGTGGAGGCGTTCGGCACCAGGGGCTACATCGCGAATCTCGGCCACGGTTTGTACCCTGACATGGATCCCGAGAGTGTGGGCGCGTTTGTGGAGGCCGTGCACACACACTCCCGCCGGCTGCTCAACCACAAATAAGTTGGAGTCCATCTGAGCAGAGACGACAAGAGACATCAGAACCACACACTGCTATTCCAGGCCTGTTTAAAAGGAAAAAAAAAATCAGTAGTGATGTAGGATGATCATCGAGGTTACATCGTATTGTAGAGTTTTGTTGACTGATATGTGATTTGTAATCATGACTGAAAAAAAAAAAAAACATGTAAAAAGCAGAAATGAAGAGAGTTTTTATTCATATGTGTATAAAATGGGTTTCTATTCAACCAAATAAAGAGAGATCTTCATGGAAATCCAAGAGCACAGGCTTAAATAAAACGGTTCTGGGGACGATAAAACTTCCACACTATTACCACAAATGTAACTGATCAGTCAAGCCAGTTTGCTGTCTGTATCATCCAAAAAACGTCTCCGCCTCAAACCCCATTCCCTGATGTGTTTTAGCACACAGTGCGATCCTTTAATCTATAAACATGAACAAAACGACACTGTGTAGTTTAAAACCATTGAAATAGACTTCCGTGTCTTGTAAGAGAAACTAATCTAATCTAATCCTAGCTCCAGTGCAGAAGTAAACAAGCCAACACTCGTACGTGGTGAATCTGGAGGCTATCCCAGGAATACTGGGCATGAGGCAGGAACACATCCTGGATGAGACTCCAGTCCTTCGCAGGACACTGTGTGAACACATGTTCTTACAACAATTTAACGTAACACCAATCCAAGTACACCGGCATGTTTGTGGGAGGTTGGAGGAAACCGGAGAACCTGGAGGAAACCCATAGGAACATTGGAGGAACATGGGAAACTTCATACAGATCAGACGTGAGATCGAGATCAAACCGGGAACCACGGAGCTGTGAGGCGGCAACTCAACGTGCTACACTAACATGCCTCCCATGATGCTGTTTTAGTGCATAGTGATCATTTGAAAATAATTTAGATGGGTTTTTTTTTTTCAGATTAGGCTAACAGAGGGTTAGCCGTGTTTGACCAGAACAATCAAACATGCCTGGTACATTAAAATCCCAGTGGAAGCTTTTCCCTAAGGCGCGTAAACACCTGAGAAAACGCTAATCCTCAAATCCAGGTGTTTTCATTTTATGAGATGGATCTCCACAACACATCATGTGACCTCTTAGAGGAGATGTTAATCCTGCCGGGGTGGGGGTTATCTGAACAAATGGAACCTGCAATCCCTAACACGTTTCAATCATGTTCAAGATTTGTGTGTTGACTCTCGTCGGAATCTGCTTGTTTTTTGTCCTTCTCGCGAATCGTGTTTGTTTTTCATATCCTTGATTGCCACTGGTGCACAAAGCCAACGCGAACAGGCTGCATCTCATTCTCTAGGTGTCTATTGGCTCTGAACAAACATCTCAACTGTACACAATGGGGATGGAAAACACACACTCATACGGCCATTGTGTGTGAAATGGTAGGCAGCTGCGGCTTGTCCACACGGCATGCTGTTGTCCTTGATTGTAAAAAAAAAAAAAAAAAAAAAATGCTGCAGTCAATTTGCTGATTAGCGCCGTAGTATTTCTAGGCCTTGTCACTCCAAAGGGCGCAGCTGGGATTTGGGAAGCTGGGATGTACCTCATCACTTCGAGACACACACATACACATACACGTTATGAATTACCTCAAGGGGCTCCTGACATTATTTTTAATTGCAACAATGAATCCACACTCAGAAAAGCTCGATTCCCCAAGGTCTCCTTTAAGGACCCATGAGGAGAATAAGTGAGAGAGAAAGACAGAGGGGGGGGGAGGTTGTGGGGGTTCAGTCGCAATCTCTCAGCGAATCAGCGGGCCTGAAAATCCAATCTGCTGCAGCAGACACCATGCTGTACATCACTTGTCAGGCCCTGGCACTATCGGTGCTTCATCAGACGCAGAGGGCTTGGCCTGGGATCGATTCGAAATATTAGGCAGCATAGGGACGGTGAGGTGGAGTTTGGACGTGTCCTCATGGGCTCGACCGCAAAATAGAGCTCGGAGGAAGGAGTGACAGGTCCTTAAAGTCATGAGCGATGGTGAGAAACAGAGCAGCTTGGCGGTTTTGCCTCTGTGGATAAACAATATTCCATAACGCTTTGAGCTCCTTGAGTTATAGGTGGCTGTTTGTTTCTACAGTCCATACAATTCTTGTTTTCAGATACAGTTGCAATCAAAATTATTCAACCCCAATTGCAAATAAGGTTTATTATCAAAATTGACAGACTTTCAGCTGTTTGAAATGAACAAATCAAACAAGCGATTGAAACAGTTCGACACAACGGATGCTTCAAGCGGTTTCCCCAAATTCAACTGAAAATGCAACTTATAATGACTTCTCCAGTCTCGATATTATTCTCCCCCTTCATGGCGAGCATCTTTATACTTAGTAGACACCCTTTTGCTGTTATGACCTGCTGCAAACGAGGTGCACATCTTCTGGCAGCGTTCCTGAGGAATCTTCTCCCGTTCCTCGTGAGCAATGGCCTCCAGTTCAGTAATATTCTTGGGTTTGCGTGCTGCATCCTCCTTCTTCAAATCCCACCAGAGATTTTCGATGGGGTTCGAGTCAGGTGACTGCGATGGCCGTGTAGAATCTTGAAGGACTTCTGCAACCAAGCCTTGCTGGAATTTGAGGTACGCTTTGGGTCATTGCCCTGTTGGAAGGTCCAATGATGCTCAAGCTTCAGCTTCCTCACAGACGGCATAACGTTTTCTCCTAGGATTTCCTGATACTTCAGTGAATCCATCTCACCTTCCACACGCTGCAGGTTTCCAGTGCCAGAGGATGCAAAGCAGCCGCAGAGCATCACCGAGCCTCCACCATGCTCGACTGTGGACAGAGTGTTCTTTCTTCATTCTTCTTCCTCCAGACATACCGCTGATCCATCGTGCTGAAAAGTTCCGGTCTTGTTTCATCGCTCCACAGAACAGATCCCAAAACTTCTGTGGATTATTTATATGATTTTGAGCGACTTTTCTTGTGCTTTTGGGTCAGGAGTGGTGAACGTCTCGGAGTTCCTGCATGGAAACCTTCTGCGTTTAGTACGCTCCTTACTGTGCTCACTGAAATCTCAGTGCCTATTGCCACCAAGTCTTGCTGCAGGTCTTTTACATTCACGCGAGGGTTTTTCACAACCTGCCTTCTCTTAAATCTTCCCCATCCAGGTGTTTTGTGTATTTTCTACCCCTATCCAGTTCAGGTATTTCATGTGTTCCAGCTCAAGCACACCTGCTGCAACTAATGAAGCCTTTGATTAGTTGCATCAGGTGTGCTTCAGACAACACCTGTTTCAGACGTGTTTTTTTCCACGTCTTCTCCCAACATGTCAGTTCTGCTAAATCGGCAGGCTGAGGAGAAACATGGTTGGCCCCATCTATATTTCAGCTTGTGATTGTCGATCGTTTATTCAGCGGCCCTCGTACGACCCAACACCCACTGGTTCAGGACTCTGTGATGAATGGAGTACAAGCAGGTCTGGAGACTGGATCTCCATCATTCCTGTGTGAGATCTCTCCAGCTTCAAAACAACACCGTACAAGAACTGTACACGTGTTCTGCAAGAGCATCTCGATGCGGCTTTGTATCATCGGCGTTTCATTTTTAAGAACAGCTTGTGGATTACTGAAGTTAAAAAAAAAAGACTTTTGGATGGCTGATTTTGTTTATATAGAAACATAAAGAATCAGTAGGAATCCTTCTCAAGAGTAACTCAGTTGTGTTACTTTTAACATAAAATCCTGACTAAAATAAATGCCTATACCTTTTGATTTCAGTATTAATTCACGTAGGACTGTATATGTTTCTATAAAGCTGCTTTATGACAAAAAAAAAAAAAAAACACCACAAAACAACAAAAACTACGTTGTACAAATACAACTGAATTAACTTAATTTGAAGATTATTAAGAAAGCGCGCGGTTCAAGTCTCGAGAGCAGTGTCGCTAAGCAGCGCTAGGTAATAACTGAACGATTTAGCGAGTTAGCACGTCATTTACACGAGCAACGTAAAGGCGGAATCACACTGGAGATGAAACAAAACAGTCGAGAATATCGACATTTCCTTCAGATGTGTTGGTAAATTACTAAGAAAACGTGCCATACGGCGCGAATTTCACTACATCACATTTAGCATCGACCGCTAACCCTAACGCTAAAGAGCGCCGCCATGTTGAAAGACCTCAACTCAATTGTGAACTATACACACACCCACACCTGGTCAAAAGTTTAAACACACTCATTCTTTATTTTAATTTTTTTCCCCCCTACATTTTAGAATAATAATAAAAAAGTCAAAATTCTGGAGTAACACAAATGGAACTATGGGAATTATGTTGTGATAAAAAAAATAAAATTAAAAAAAAAAATCGAAATAAATCTAAATAATTTAGTGTTTTAGCATCTTCAAAGTCGACACCCTTTTTTGCCAAGAATTTACAAAAATATATTTTCTCAACCAATTTCTCGATGAATCTCCCCGAGATGCTTTTTAAACGGTATTGAAGGAGTTCACACCTATTCCGAACGCTTATCGGCTGCTTTCCGGAATATTTCTCTCCGAGTCGTCCGTTGAAAAAAACGTTAGTTTTGTAATGAAAGAAACGAATATGTCGGCGTAATTATATTTTTGTCTACGACACCGATTTCAAAACATTTAAAATCATACACCTTCAGATCAAAAGGTTTTTAAGATCATGAGAAACATTTCAGTCTCCAAAGTGTCCCCAAACTTTTGACTGGTAATTATATATATATATATATATATATATATATATATATAAAAAATTTATTCCACAGTATAGATGACCTCAAAGTATCTTTACTACAGTAACATTCCCTGGACAATCCCTGGACGAAGCACTGGGAATCATATCAGGTATTCTCTCATTTATATGGAGTGTTTAAAGTTAGCAATAAAGCTAATATACTAAGTAATACTGAAATCATTATACTGTACAAATAATTTACAAAAATGGTCATAGTCAGCAGTTAATCAAGAAAGAGCTAGTGCTCAGGGACTTGCTGGTATCGTAATGTAAATAAAAAAAAAAAAAAAAAGAAGTGTGATATGAAACTAACCAGATGAATTTCTCTCTCTCACTGTGTGTTTTTGAAATTAATAAAACAATAAAATGCAGCTCGTCACGTTACCAGGAAACCTTAAAACGTCTTCCATCTTGAAGACTCTCCCAGAAGAACATTACCCTCGATTGATACAAAATGCCGAAACTGGAGACTCCTTCCGTAAGTGGTAAACAAACGTCCTCGCAGAAAAGCGTCAAATCATCGACGAGGCTCAGATAACGTAGCACATCCACCAGCGACGCCCCTGTGAAAGAGCTGTCACTATAGAAACGAGAACATATGAATCGAACGAGTGAATCGATATAAACCCGAGATTTGATTTACAGCCCCCCCTACTGTCAGAGCTGCTTTTCTAGAAAATGAAAGCAACACCTCCTGACCAAACAGATTCAAGAATTCAACATGTAACCACCACCGCTATTCTGATCAAATGATCGTCCGTAGGACCGAGCTCTTCCGTCAGATCACGAAGCGACGATGATGTGTTTCACACTTTATTCATAGAAAAAGCACTGAAATTCAACACAAATCATATAAAATGGTAGTAGCATTACATAAATAGTAATAAATTTTTGTTTATAGACATTAGCTCAAGAGGTTGCACAAACGAAACAAACAAACGAAGAAAAAAAAAAAAAAACGTCGTCGAACTATACTTTTGTGGCAACAAATACTGGATACCTTTTTCATAATTCAGTAGCACGGAGAGGTGACAAACACTTTTCCCTTAAATTAAAAATGAAAGAAGAGAAATAAAAAAACAAACAAACAAAAAAAAACCCCAAACAAAACAGAACTCAAACAGTAGATGAACTAGTGAACAATCTCTACCAGCGATTATTATTATTATTATTATTATTTTTTTTTTCCTTCTAAACTCTAGGGACAGATCAGTACACTGGTACAGTCAACACATATAGACACTTAAAGAGTTATGGGAAAGAGAAAGAGAGGAAATAAAGCAAAATAAAATAAAATAAAACAAAACTCAGAGCCACAAGAATTCTGTTTTTTTGTGTGTGTGTGTGTGTGTTTTTTGCACTGCCGCTGGACCAGCTAGGCGAGCTACGAAAGATGCTTGGACGCGTGGAGTTTGTATAAGCAGGCGGCTACGATCGTCCTGCATTCGCAAAGAAGGAAGCAGCTGCTTGCTCTTCCACCGATCAAGGCTTGACCTGGTCGAGGTCACCCCAGACCACTTGAAGGAGAACGGCTGTGGAAGGTGACTTGTGTGGCTAATCCTTAGGTGGGGGTGTTTAAATCAAAAGTGACCGAAAATGAAGTCTCCTCATATGTAGCCGGAGCGGCGTCTTACAAAAGTCTCGAGGCAACATCACATCAAAACAGCTTTTCTCCAATCCCCTCGACAATAATACAGTCACTGGGTTTGGACCAGGCATGTGCCGATAATCTGTAATAAAATAGATCATTTCTGCGTTTAACGGAGCGTCCAATAATTCTCTTCCGTGAGAAATGTCAGAACTGCCGCTCCGACGGAGGAATAACTCTTTAGCACTGTAGTATTTGAATACAACATGCTTAAGCAAACATTGGGATTATGACCATTTAAGATCAGCACATGCCTAGTTTATACAGCTCGTGGCGTCGTTCTGCAATCAAATTTCCTAGATCACTTTGAGAAGATGATAAGGCTTCAAAGTTTAAAAAAAAAAAAAAAAAAAAAAAAAAAAAAAAAAAAAAAAGGACATATGCAAGTCAATCGAAAGGCAAAAGTCCCAAAACTGTCCTTTCCCGAAGAGGGCAAAAGTAAAGAAGAAGAAAAAAAAAAAAACAATAAAAAACAAAACAACAACCAGGAAGTGGTTCTGCATAGTCAGTTCAACGGCTGTTCTTCCTTTTCTTTCTTTATTTCCCTTCAGTTTTTATTTTACACGCCATGGTTCTCTTGCAACAACAAAAAAAAAAGTGTACAAAAGACCAAAAAAAATAACGAGAAATAAGGAGGAAAAAAAAAAGGAACTGTTCACAGGAGCACCTGAGAAATGTTTTTTTTTTGTTTGTTTTGTTTTGTTTTTTTTTTGTTAAAGTCTTTATGCTGTCACATTCCCAGCCCGCGACAAATTCAAGTATCCGAAAAGAAAACAACAACAACAACAACAAAAAAAAAGAGAGAAACCATACAGTTATCATAAATAATTATAACTTTACAATTTTTTGAATTGACACTTTCATATTTACAATATCTTAAATGCTTATGCTACTATTTTTTTTTTTTTTCGTTTCGTTTCTTTAAGTGATTCCCTGAGAACTGAGTTGAGCATCTTGTCCTTTCTCGCCAGGTTTCCTTCCGTTCGTCGCCGCCGAGTGCATTGGAAGTGTCGGGAGCCGAGCGGGCACTTGTAGGGGGATGGCTGAGGGTGGCGTGTGGAAGATGTTTCGTTTCGTTTCGTGTATCCAGATTTTTGATTAATGCTTGGCAAATATAACTGTTAATGCAGACAAGGTGAAAGGGGCGGGAGTGAATCAAGTGCTTGTAAAACAACACAACTACAGTTACTACTATCTTCGTTTCTGATCTTATTCTCTTCCTCTAAGAACAACATGGCCGATAGGGTCACGTGCCGATACGTAATCGCTGCCAAACGTTACTACTTTTAAGAGGTCGCCCAAGTAGGCAGTAAATTGGACGAAGCATCGCATGCACGATAATGCTAAGCTTTGATGGTGCAGGAATCTGCACAACCCCCCAAAATAAAATAAAATAAAATAAAACAGAGCCGTCTTTACATCAGAAAGATGAGGTTTTTGTTCAGATTCAGGCGGAGAAGGAAACCCCTCGCTCTTCTCAGGTGTGGAGGAGTTGCTCTCAGTAACGTTCCCTTAAATCTCTTTCGTCACAACACGAGAAAAAAGGGCAAAGACAAACCAAGAGGAGCGGGCAGAGGGGAGGGTGGCGTTCACGTCTTGGCCGATTCCTGGGTTACGTAAAACTGCGTTAAGACGAGGAACATCTCGATATCTCGGCGAGCTTTTTCGCTCTACCTCCGGGAACAAGGCCTCAGCCTCATCCTGTTAAAGCTGTTCCTTAAAATACGAGGTTAAAATCGAGGTATGACTGTAACACTGTGTGCGAGTGGGGTTTTTTTTTCATGGATTTTTTTCTTTCGGAATGACTGTTTCGAGCGTTTGAGCTCTTTGCCGGAGGAAAAAAAAAAAAAAAAAAAAAAGAATAAAAAGAATAATAAGAACCACCAATCACCACGATGGAAAAGGCTCAAAATACCCCGCCTATCATTTGGTTTCTCTTTATGTGCCACTTCTGCATCTGTATTAAACTAAAGCGAGCATAAGCCGAAATCAAAAGAGTTGTTCTGGCCTCCACAGGTTCTAAAAATCCGTGAACGTTGGTTGTTCACTAAAAGCAAACTGTATCAAACTTTTAAAAAACAAAATAAAAATAAAGGATACTCAGAATATACAGGAAGAAAATAATGCCTTAAATAAAGGAGGAGTGAGCGGGGAGTCCTTTATAGTCTCCTCAGCCGAATCGCTCGCGCACGAGCATCATGAGCTTCTTCTTGCCCTTGTAGATCTGCTTGAGGTTGTCGATAAACTGGGCGAACTGGACGTGGCCGTCGTGCGCCATCAGGAAGGTGTCACGCGCTTTGCCTAGGAATTCAATAAACTCGCCGTAGTGGCGTGGGCTGATGTGCGTGAGGCGCGAGTGTGTGGTGCTGATGTAGGCACCGATGGCGGCGTCCAGCAGTTGGCGCAGCGGCGCCTTGTCCGTGCTCATTAGCTTGCCTGAGCTGCGGCGGCCGGGGATACCGGCGAGTCCGGGCGCCGTCACCGTGCAGCGGCGCAAGATGTCCGAGAGCACGGTGGCACAGCGCACACCCTTCACCACCAACGGCACCATGGCGCCCAGCTCGTTCTTGCCCAGCGAGTGGCTGAGAGCGCACGCCCACAGGACGTCATTGATGGCCGGATGCGTGTCCTGGTTGTACGCCAGGCTGACATGTGCCATGGCCAAAGACGCCAGCTTGAACGCACGCAGCGGGTAGCCGCGGTGCTCCATGTATCGCGCGATGGTGAACAATTGCGCGTGCGTCATAGCCGTCGCCGCCGCGTCCACCGCGATCTGGTAGGCCGTCTCGAAGGCCACATGCTCCTTCTCGCAGAGGGTGAGCGCAGACAACGCGCAATTGGCCGGGTCCTTCATGGCGCACTGCAGCGCGAGTGTTCGGGCGCAGCTCGCCAGTTCCTCTCGTTGCCCGTAGTCCAGGCTGAGACGCAGCGCCGTGCCGTGAGACATGACCGCTGCAGCAACAATACTCGTAGCCTCAGTGGGTGTGAACAGCGTGTACCAACTCTGCAGGATGCTGACCAGCGCCCGCAGCCCTACAGACAGACGTGAGGGTCGGTGAGACCGGAGAAGAGGAACGTCAGAACCAGTTGGAATCATCGGTATTTTTTACGCAGTATTGATTTTACAGTAACGTCGAATATAGGCGGAGTTCGATACAGACCGACTTCAGTAGCGCAGGTGACGAGCCAGCGCACCATCTCTCTGCGTCTCCAGTTCAGAGTGGACAGCGTCATCCTCATCACCTACGGGGAAACAAAACGTGGGGATATAACGGACCTCGTACAGATGGACGGACAAAACCAGACAAGCGCCGCACACACACACACACACACACACACACGCTCACACGCACTCACACACTCACCTGAAGGCCGAGCTCCAGGGCCACGTTGAGCAGGGTAATGTCAGGCGGGCTGTCTGCAGGGGTGGCAATCTTGAACGCGTCTTGAGCCAGTTTGAAGATGAGTGAGGAGGAGTGGATGTTTTTCTGGATGGCCTCGAGGACCGTGCGCAGTCTCAGCATGTCTCCTGCTCACAACACACAACATTAGCTTCAAAGCTCAAAAGCATGTCTTTAAGTCTCGGTGAAGCGGATCATGGCTGATTTTCTACATGCGGGGTTAAGACGGAAATTATGTAGTTTTACACAGTCGTTTGCCAAATTTTCAGTGTGTGTGTGTGTGTGTGTGTTGCTCACCCTTGGCTGCAGTGAGCATGGTTGATGCTAGCTCACACTGTTGGGACTCCAGATGCCCGAGGGTGAACCAGCGCGGGTATCTGCTCGGCACTATGGAGATGCCATGGTGCGGGTGACCCACGTCACCTGATGGCGCTGTGGACTCCAGCACAGGCAACCTGCAGCACATCACAACAGATTAACACCCGTGATGAACAGTGTGGCATCTTACATATACACATCATATACACAATAACACACTGTTCATAACGACCAAACCGGGGGTTTCGACTAATTCGTGATAGTTACCCAGTGATCTGAAATATACGATAAAGTCTTAAAACTCATTCAAATAAATCCAGATTACACGCAAAGTGTAGACACCCCCGCTCGTACATACCCGTCCGCTCAAACGATACGCCGATGTAAAAGCATGGCCTATATGCAAATATGTACTGGAACACGATTGGCTCTTACAGTCTGTGATGCAATAACACCCCTCTGCTCATTTCTAGATTAAAGACGTTCCCGAAACGCCACGTTTAACCTGACTACACTGCGTCTCTGTGGACATCCAGACCACAGCGACGCTCAGGGCTCAATTAGCTCGGTGTTTGCGCCGAGGCTGCAGCTCCGTGCTCTACTGCTCGTGTCTGAGAGTGCAGCGGTAGCAATACGTTATCGATCGATATCAGCGATGTGAGCTGGAACCCGGAGGATCTGGGCCTGGATTAGCGACAGCGCGGTAATAAAGGCCCACACAGACTCCATGCAGACACACTGGTGCACCATTATACAAGAGAACGCACAGTCCTGGAAGGTCACACGACCACGCAGTGCTTTTTAATTCCTCATCCCAGAATATATCTGGGTGCTTTTATTTTTAGACATTAACAGGGTCTTGTACGTCTATGATAGCCTTGGGAGTCCTCAGAATGCTGGCTAAAGAAGGCTGGGTCAGGCGGTATGAAGTTCTCACCTCATGGCCCTCAGACCGATCTTGTAGGCCAGGTCTGTGTCATGGGGAAGGAGTGCTGTGAACAGGTACTTCGCAAACGTGTGCATGGGTACGCTCTCTCTGTGGATCACCTCGCCCAGGCCGCTGAAGGGACCGCCTATAAATATTTATATATATACACAGAAGAAACAGCGTCAGGATTCAACACGTCCTTAAGGTAAACACGGCTACGTCGTGGAGAGCGAAAATCGTACCTTCCAGCAGAAGCATGGCCTGCTTGCGGAGTGTGTGCACAAGCAGCTCGTCCAGCTCCAGCTCCTGAAGTTTGGCGACAATCTGCTCCTCGTTGCGACACACCTTGTCCTGGGCGTACAAGCCCTCGGGCATCAATCTCTGCTGCCCCATACCCATCAGTGCTACCTCCAGCGCCAAGGCCAGGTACGACTCGCCGGCATCCGGGCAGCCCCACACAGGCACATGCTGATACACCGGGGGCTTGGGATCACCCGAATCTGGAAGAGAAGAAGAGTAAATTAAGATTATAAAGGTTTGGACAGTAAGCTGGGGAAACAAACACCATCTGTTTGATAAGAGTGTCAGCACCAGCTATTAACTACTGGCTATGAGTCCTGTGTTCGCATTAGATGGAGTGAGGGAACACCAAAAACATACACACACACACACACACACACACACACACACACACGGCCAGGAGGACGCCTACTAAGTGACATACGAATGTGATTCGCTAATTCACACGTCCACTGAAGAGGACAGAGTATGCTTACGACGGTGTGAACAAGTGTCTGGAGAACGAAGCGAAATAAAAAATTTAAAAAAAAAAAAAAAACAAAGACAGCAGGAATGCGAGCGAGAACGAGAGTGGGCGAGAGAGACTGAAAAGAGGAGAGAGAGAAAACCAAAGAAGGAGAGATGTTTGAGTTTAGAATACACACTCCAGCTGTTGTTAAACGCTCTGGCGTTTCTGATTGGGTGAGCTTTTAGGCCACACCCACTGTGCTAGAAAAAAGTGCCAGATGTTTCCAAATGTGTGATGGGAGTCAAACAAAGGGCTGTGCTACGTACACCCCTCACACACTCCAGCACACACACACACACACACACACACACACACACACACACACACACACACACACAGTACCACTTGTCTGCATTATTCCAAATCACAATAGCTCCCTGTTGGTTTCACACAATAGCAACACAAAAGGCAACACTCTGCAGCTTGGAGCGACGTATAGCATGCGAACGCTGATTGATTTTAAACATTTTACTCCACCGTGACCCCACAGCTACAATACAACCACACACACACACACACACACACACACACACACACACACATGCTCACAATAATACAATACTGTGGTGTTTTAAAAAAGGTATGAAAGGCTATAGAAGCCTAATCTAATTCCGTCCGACGCACAAAACGCACACATGCTCCTCCCCCATCTGCCAGCCCATAATAATCTACCTCCGGTATCCATGGCGCTGTCGTCCTCCACTCGACACGTCTCTGTTAGGGTGGCGAAAAGGCAGCCGATGGGATCGAGCGGGTGGCCCACCCAGCCCTCCAGATTGGTAGTGCTGGTCATTCCTCTCTGCAGAAGCTCTGCGCGCACACACACACACACACACACACACACACACACACACTTAAATGAATTATGGGTGATAATATGCTTAGCGCAATTACTCTAACAGCTGTTTCTTAAAAACACAGAACAGCAAATCTGCTAAGTTTCTGCGCGTTTCAGTGTGAACTCCAGATTCAGATCATCAACATTTTCGAGCTGTAGATATGAGACAGATGGTTCGGATGCCGTTCCAAAGCTCCAAATGTAAGTGCGCCCCCCACCTCACCCCCCCAGCCACCATAGACTCTCATTCTCTCATTTCTAATCCGTGTATCCATGCGACTAATTTGCTGAGCTGATCCTCACTCGAAACAAATACTCTGACCTAGCAAAGGAACACGACTAGCTAATACCTGCAGAGAAAATCGAACCGCTACGGATTCACGCTAGACAACACATACGGAAAGCTGACTTTCAAAACTCACAAACATATAAAAAAAATAAATAAATAAAAAAACTGTTCCGCATTGCTTCATCAAACAGTAATGTAATACTAGTGAATGTGTTATGAAAGCTCGATGTACGTCGTCAGTACTCAAATCTCAGCCCAGCATCTGGACTTGGCTTCAGTTCGATACTAAACACTTAAAAAACACAAAAACAACCTGTGCGATGCACTTAGGCCTCTTGTAGCTCTACACGAGCAGATAAGCTAAACCTGCTCAGTTTGGAGCACAATGCGGCTTTTGTAGGGTTTTTGGCTTCTACAGGCATGGTATGATGCCAAGTAGATAAAGATTGCTGTAAGGTCATGTTCCAATCCGTGTGTGTGTGTGTGTGTGTGTGTGTGTGTGTGTGTGTGTGTTACCTTTCTTCTGGTGTTTGTAAATGTCCAGCTGCCTCTGCTGCTGAAGCCGGAGAGTGTTGATGATGGCCACGGCCAATCGTAGGGCTTCTCTCGGGTAACCGTGGGAACGCAGGGCGTCCACCCGGGCACACGCGGTAGGCACGTGATCTGCAAGAAAGGTCACGTGACGCACTGTTGGACGTGGCGTAAGTACAAACGCGTCCAAATACGGCCATGTGAGCGTCTTACCCAGCCACAGCGGCAGGCCTTGAGGGTTAAAGAGCAGGTTCTCTCCCTCTCTCTGGTAAGCGGGTGAGACGTAGAAATCGCTGCTGATGATTCGCTGCAGGTGGCTGTCCTGCCAGTGCAGGTCACACGCCTCCATGGCACGAGTGAACACCGTCCGCCTCGGCCGGGCCAACGAGTCTAAACACACACACACGACGCACAACGTCAGTTGTGGAGTCAACGTCAGTCAGGGAGACCATCGAGTCAGGACCCTGTATGTGCGAGTCATTTTTCTGGCTGTCTTTGGGTTTAAAAGTAAAAATTTTTATTAGTAAATAAAGATCGACAGTATTTTTTTTTATCCTTTTATAGTTACCTCTAACGTAGCTGAACATCCAGGGGAACAACGTCCGTTATAACAACCGTCACCATTTTTTATTAGCTATAAACCGTTTCACTGGACACTCCTTACTAAATGTTCTATAAATAAACATCTCCTTACAGAAAACATCACCATAACTGCGATTATACGCGTAAAATTCATTTTCAAACTCGTTATCTTTCACGCTTTGGGTTCATTTGAGCACGTCCCTGCGAATGAGGCGTTACTATAGAAACGATAACGGATTCGTTAATATAAACCCAGATACGCAACACTCAGACAACCCAATCAGAATCGCTGCTATAATCGAGTCTAAATACGTCTAAATGGGTGTTTTCTGGATGCCCACCATGTGCCAGGTTGCTCTGGGGCAGGGCGTTGGTGATGTTGGGAAGCTCGCTGCCGTAGTTGCCGTCCTCCAGCGGGCAGATATCCATGTCACTCCACTTCTTCAGTTGTTTGAGCCACGCGCTCTTCTCCTCACTCTTACAGTGAGGGTTCAGCACAATGCACACCCACAATGCACCTGTGGAACAACGAGGTGGGAAGAGAGCACCGTTAGTGTGGAGCGTCTCGGAGAACGAGAGCGCAAGAGGTACAGATTTAAAGCAAGGAAATGAAGAGATGTGTGTGCGTGTGTGTGAGAGAGAGAGAGAGAGAGAGAGAGAGAGAGAGAGAGAGAGAGAGAGAGAGAGATGGAGGAGGTGCTGGTGTGTGACTGTCAAACAGCAGAGGTGTATGGAGCACACAGCTGGAGGAGTAGACCACTGTCCTGACCAAAACACTCCGAGATACGCACATCCATCCTACCGTGACCCAGACGTCCAACAAAAACACATGCAATACCTCCTCTCCTATTGGTTGACCGTATTGACAGGATTATCATTTGGCCAATCAGAGCGAAGCATCGACCTGCCTCGACTCGTGTCAATTAACGCTGCATGTGAAGAGAAAAAGGGGCGGCGCTCTGCTATCCAGCGGCCATTTTCAGGACTCTACCCTCTAAACGGCCCGATCGATACAAAGCAGGCTGAAAGAAAGGCTGTATCTGATGGACGGCATCGTACTTCCTGTCACGGCAGACGTGTACGCTGCTCTCTGACCTACATTAACGTTCTGACGCTCTTAAGAGCGAGGAAATAAGGTAAGGAGGATGTGGTTACGATGAGAGGCTCGGCGGAGGGAACAGTCGACGAAACGTAGCGTTAAGCCAGTACTCTCGTCACAGAGATAGACGCGACGGCTCACCCAGTTCGTCCCACAGCTGCCGACACTTGTCCGTCATTCCCGTGCCCTGCTGTCGCCATAGCGACAGACGTGGGTCAGCCATAAACTGCTCCGTGATGAGGGTGAGCATGCGCGCTCCGTTCGAGTCCCGCATGCGAAGCATCTCCCGCACCTGTGTACACACACACACATCATGAACAACACACTCACTCAACGGTTGTATAAAGAACGGCTGTTTCATATATATATATATATATATATATATATATATTCATCAGCTGAATCTCTCTCACACACACACACACACACACACACACACACACACGAAAGGTCTCTCACCTTGGCGAACATGGAGTTCAGCTGCTTTCCCGAGCCGTAGTAGCCTCCCTGCGAGAGGAACTGTTTGACTTGCTCGCGTACCTGCTCCTCATCCAGGTGCCAGCAGTTATCATCATCAATACTGGCTCCTGCCGTGGGGTCCGGGGCCCCTAAAAAAAACCACACACACCCGGTTTTTAATCCCTCTCCGTCAGAGCTGCCACGATACAGCAAGGTCTCAGAAATAATCCGCACGTCGGGATTTCCGTTACGATGACGTCGGCGTAACGTAGAGTTCCGATGCGTTTTTTTTTTTTTTTTTTTTTAAATCAGCAGTATCGTACAGTGAACGGTCACGTTACAATTAGAGTAAAAATGAGCGAGCACGTCGTTTCACTGCGCAATCCGCAGCACAGACTTTACAAATAAAATAATCCGGGTTTTTTTTTTTTCAAGGCACTCCAAAAAGTTTCTCTGTGAACCCGGCACACTCGCTCCGCGGTAACATCACCACTTAGATCAAATAACTCCGAAATACTCGATTTCCACCCCATAAAAACGCTCTTAAGCGGAGTTTTCCTTCACAGTGCTTCTCTCTGGATAATGCCACGCTTTCAGCGAAGAGCACACACTGATTTGGGAGTAACAGAGGCGAGATGGAGCGCATTAAAGACGTCGTATTTCATCGCTTTATCAAGAGAGCGAGAGAGAGAGAGAGATCACCGTTTCTAAGACTTCAGCTCGTTTTTTAAATCGACTCTTCAAGATGCTTTAAAGCACACACACACACACACACACACACACGTTCTCCACACTGCAGTTTATATCCAAACAGTCACAAACAAACACACAAGAGATGGTATAGAACACCGGTCTACTGCACAGCTGCTCAGAAGAACACGGAGCTGATACGACATGTGTCTCTCTTTCTGACCAAAATCCATTTGCTAACTTAATGAACTAAATTTCTTAATTGTTCTAGATAATCAGGACCGATTCTATGTATATGAAGAAAAAAAAAAAAACCCTTCAATATAATTTGTAACTAAATAATAATAATAAAAAATATATATCGCCAATTATTAAAAAAAGCGCACCAAATTTTTAAATATCGGCCGCAATCGTTTTTTCTCTACGTCCGGTCGGAACATCGAAGATAGAGCGAAGATTTTTTTTTTTATACGTATAAGAACGTGTGTTTATACCTTCTGAGTAAGGGTACGAAGTGAAAACGTGGATTATACGTGTTATTCTGTGTACATGGGAAGAAAACTATGAGCGTTTACTGCTCGAGGCGGTATTCAGTGTTATTATTAGTTTCGACTGAAACCCTAGTTCGGTTTTGTAGCGCTAGCTGTTATCAGCCCTAGTCACATGACCCTATTCCTGAAATTCCACCATCACAGTGCAGCTCCTGGTGAGCGGCTGATAAGCGCCCTAGTCGACGCCGACAAAAAGAGGGCACTTCCTGGCTTAGGTTTTCTGCCATGTGGCTTTAAAATGTTCCACTGGAGGAAGAAGGAAAAGGAAGGAGAGGTCTGCTTTCCCCCACCATGTCCACCTCTAAACTAATTCTGGGGCTCGCGAGAGCTTGGAAGGCTAAGATAAACCGTGCAGGGATATTTCAGCCTAAAGAGCCGCACTTGGCAGAGCTAAAACTAACACGGCCCCCCGATAGGGTCTTAAAACGAAACCGTTACGAGTTATGAGCAAACACTTAAAGACACTTCTGAAGAGAACCCCGCACATGACTGGATTCCTGGCAGGCTGAGTCCCATTTCCTAGATTCCCCACTCAGACCGTAGCTCCTGGCATCATTAAAGATGACGTAAGGCGGGATGGAAAGTGGGCACGCGCGTTCAAACGAGTCTCGGTGCGCTTTACGTACCGTTTGAAACGCTTTACTGTTTAGCCGTGCCAGTGAGACTGCTTTGAATGTGTAAATACTGTTTCACTATTCAAATGCTATTCAGATTTTCATAATATTTACGTACACGAAAGCAAAAAAAGAAAGAAAAAAAAAAGGCTGGGGGGGGGGGGAATGAGGGAATGCGGTAATACCAGTGAAGCCGATTTGAATTTGTAAAATGGCGTGATCCTTACCGTGCACTTGGTTGATCTCCGAGTTGGAGGACAGGATCTCGTCGGCGAGTTTCTGCGCCGTCGGGAGCACTTCGGTGTGGTGCGCCGTGATCAGATACTGCACCAGTTTCTGCAGCTGGTCCCGGTTCATCTGGAAGAGCGTCTCGGAGATAGGCAGCCGCAGTTTCACCTGCTCGGCCCGCCGGATGCGGTAAAGCGAGAGGGCCACCACGTGGGCGCAGTAGAAGATGTCGCGGTTGCCGCAGCCACACGTCACCGACGTGATCTTGCAGCGGTCGAAGCTGATGGCCACGCGGTGCGTCACCTCGGGCTCAGAGTGTGTGGCCGGTTCCGTTACTGTTCCGCTAAGGTGGAAACCTGGAGGGAGACGGAGAGAAGGGGTGGGGGGGGGGGGGGGGTCTGTTATATTACGGACACTTTAAAAAATACTGCCAAAGATTGTACTCAGGATTAAAGGAGAAAACCTTAAACATTTAAGTCAACCCAACAGCCCCCTCCACAGGGGGTGGAGCTCATTTCAGGGCCACAATAATTAATATATATATATATATATATATATATATATATATATATATATATATATATATATATATATATATATATATATATATATAAAAAACACAATTCTGAAACCTACTGAACTTTAATATTGCTAATCAAAACTTGTTTAAGGTACTTTTGAAATTCTGTTCATAACAGGTTTAGAAACACTTTTAAACATTCCAAACCTTAATCTTTAAAGTCTCGAGTGCACTATGTGTGGTCACAGAAGCCCTGTCTGCTAGCCTGGGGGGGGGGGGGGGGAGCAGGGTCCAGCAGTTACCAAACCACCACTCGGTCTACACTGATCTTACACGGTAATGGATTAAGGTCATCGAATTCTCTCTGGGGGAAAAAAGGAGGAAAAAAAATCCCAGAGGAGCTCAGAGACTCACTTGTCCTGGTAAGATTGGGCTGGGGGTGGGGTGGGGGTTAGGGAAGGGGGGGCGGGCTTGTTACGAGAGGAAAGTAGATCCGCTGCAACCTTTGGCCTCCGTCTCCCCGTGGGCCGGGGTTGTGAATTCGTCCTTGGGGAGAGTGTATGGGAGTTTTAACACACTCTGTAATGCCGGGGCTGATGGGTAGGGGTGCTGCAAAGTCCTGCCCTCAAACAAGTCCCTGAGGATACGGGGATTAAAATGTGGGGCAAAGATGCTTCAGGCTGAGGGGTTGAGGAGGGAACGAAATGGTATATGGGTAGCCAATGAGACAGCTTGTTTCCAGGCATCGAGCGGTGAAATATTAATGATTGGGACATGGACAACGGGGGTGCAATGTCGAGAATTATATATCATCTAAACCCAACACTACACCATGACAACCCAAACTCTATCAACACAAAGGGTGGATTACAGGAACATCAAGCCAGAACCCAGCCTGTAAAGCAGGGTATCGGCTTCAATCTTATCCAGGTTTTAGCACAATATACAGCGAGAAATGATGCTAGCTTACCACCTCATGTGGGAACATTCTCTTGCCAATAATATGGTTCCTGAACCTTCCAGAATTCCGACCTTATAAGTAGATACGTTACCGAACATCTCGTGTCTGTGCTAGCGTAGATCATTGTTAGGAACAATCATCTTACAAATACACGGTTTTAGCATTAAACAATGCTACGTAATGATCTCAGTCTAGTGTCCGAGGCAGACATTTTGTAAAAATATCTATTTGAAATTTTCCCCCTACACAGACTTGTGCATGGACCAACACATTACGTATCTAAAGAAGACAAAGAAACATAAACCGACGTGAAAAGGAGTGAGTGGTTGAAGATGGATGGATGGATGGAAAATCATATCCTGTACGTACACAGAAACACGCCCGTACACGTTCCCTACGCATGCCCACGAGTTAACGCATCGTGTGCGCCGACATCAAGTCTCCGTTTAGGCCGACATCTAACTAGACCTAGCAAAGCTGTCTTCAGCTGTGCCAAATCCCACAAAAGGCTTTTCCAGACGAGTTCTCCTAAGAAGGCGCCCCCCCGTCCCACCCCTCCGTCCCACCCCTCCTTGAGATTTTTCAGAAAACAAATCTGACGTCCAATTTACTGCCGAGCGCTTTCAGGCCGAGCCAGCAAGCGCGGAGGCACCTGATTAAGGCGAGTTTACGGTGATGTCTGTTTCCAGTTTGATAAAAAAGGCTGAAAAGGAGAGGGGCTAGCCTCGCTTCAAAGCAGATCCGAGCGGAAACAAAGACGCACGAGACGAGAGCAGAAGGTGTTTTTTTTTTTTACGGACCCGGGCGTTCCTTTCAGGCTAATGCACGAGCAGCTAAGCCTTGTGTGGCCGTCGTGCTGCGCTGAGAAGAACCAAGACACCACTGCCAAAAAAACAAAAAAAAAAAACCACCCTGAGAGCTAGAATGAAATGAAAGGAAGCACATAATGTCAAGACACTATCCTTTTGCGAACTCTGTGGCTGGCATTGTGAAGCAAGGTTGCTGGATGAATACTTCGACAAGAACTTACACTGAAACACTTCAAAATCGACGCAAAGATTAACACATTTTCCCATTTCAATAGTGTCTTTGGCCTTGGAGTGGATTGAGGATCAGCGAGATCAGATCGTGGTGAATAGGCGGCAGGACAAAGGCTCCGTCAGTACAACGTGGCTTGAAATAAAGTTCCCCAACCTTACGTGTAAATATATAAACGGATAAAAAGTACAAAAGGTGTCATCGTTTACAGCACATCGCTGCGATATAAGACGACACCTCAGGATGTGCCGCTATTGGAAAATAATCAACTCCGGCAGGACAACATCGTCTCCGCTTCGTCACACCGTACTGGTGTTGACGAGATTACTTTCTCTGAGAAATACACCCGCCCAAAATATAGACGCAAACAGCGTGACACACAGGCGAGGTGACAATTTGTGAAGCGTCTGTGAAATATGGTAATCATTTTAAACCTTTGAAAAGCTCAGATTGCTTTCGCATAGCATAGCAAGGCTGCAGGTTAGCTTAACTAACACCCACACCTCAATCACATCAACACAGAACTCCAGCACAATCAGTGTAAAACAACAACAACACCACCACCACTGTGCATTAGCGGTCACTGAAAAGCTGTAAATCTGAAGGCTGAAGGCTGTGAGAGAGATGAGTGCTCTAAGAAGAGTCATTCTCCTGCCTGCCCCCTCCTCCTCCTCCTCCTCCTCCCGCTGTCCTTGCTGACTCCATTCCACTAAATTGCTCTTTATCAGATACGCCAAGGGTGACTCAGGACTTCTCATCTGCCCAGGATGAGGGAAAAAAAAAAACGAGAGCGAGAAAGAGCGAGAGAGACAGGAGGATGGCAAGGAGAATGAAATTGAGACTGAGAGTGTGTGTGTGTGTGTGTGTGTGTGTGTGTGTGTGTGTGTGTGTGTGTGTGTTTGTGTGTGTTAGAGAGAGATAGACTGTGACACTGCAAAACAAGCCACAGGGAGTCTTGGGAGACCTGCAGCGCTGCAGGAGACCTTGTGCCTGTCACTAGCCTCCTTAACACGGAGGACAATATTCTTCACGGTCTTAGTCTGACAGCACTGCGCTCCCCCCCAACCCCCCAACCCGTTTCGTCTTGCTGTCAAGTTTCAATACCCTCCATCAACCAGACTCCACTTCCTTCACCTACGCTAGTTAGCGATTCATTGTTGCCAAGCAATCAATAAATTGTGTAAAGCCACGATGGCCACGCCTCCTTTACTGTGACTGGGGACAGAGGCCACGCCTACTTCTCAGAGATCCAGACACTGAAGCCATACCTCCTTCACCGAGTCTGAAGTATAGAGGCCACACCTCTTTCGGTGAGACTGATGCACACAAGGCCACACCTCTTTCAGTCGGACTGATGCACAGAGGCCACGCCTCCTTCACTGAGCCTGACAGATTAACTTGATAACATTCCTAAGAGCACTCTATTAATAAAAAAAAAAGAAAAACAACTGCTATTAATACATAAAACTCATAGGACATCACTTAAATCTTATATGCGAATGTATGAGCATTGGCTCATGTGCTGTGAGGGGGAGGGGCCTGACGCAGATGGATGTTAAAGGTCCTCCTTCTCCATTCAATACAAGCCTTTGTTGCTTTGATAAGCAGTACATGCTTCACTACCATCCTCTCTACGGCTGCTCTTTTCACGCTGACCTCCGAGGTCCTGTGTGTGTGTGTGTGTGTGTGTTGGCAGCTTCCTCTACCGGGTCTTTTTGATCATTCGGTACCTGGCTGAGAGGAGGCCTCGGGCACGGATCAAACAAAGAAGAGAGAGAAACAGACAGAGAGAGAGATGGGAACAGGGAAGATGTCGTAAGCAGATGGAGTGCCAGTGTCGATCACAATAAGCCATGCAGTGTCAGCCTGGAGGAATAATGACACTGCTCCAGTTAATGTGGGTCATTGTGCTCACACTCACACACACACAACCTAGCTCATGGGCAGGCATTCAGCCTACTTGACTGGCTTGTTTAAGATACACAAGGCTGATTCTAAATGAGATGACGCCAGTGCTTAGTAAACAGTCCAATCAGGGGAAGCTAAACTGACTCCGATGCACTTTGTTGCATACAAAATACCAACTCTTATAGGAATGAAGACAAAACAGTCATCAGGAAAATCCCCCTCCCTTCCCCTCCCCTTCCCATCCACAGCCTGGATCTAATCTCCATGCCACGCTGCAGCACTAAGCTAAGAGACTACAACAGTGTAATCCAGCCACAAGCTAATTCTGTCCAAGCCACAATTATTATCCAACAAATCTATTCAAGACCAAGCTACTCACTCCGTCAAATAGCTGACTTCTGTGCTGAATTAGCCGATTGGACATTTTGTAGACAACAAATAAAATATTACTAAGACCATGGTGTTTGTTATATCGTATTAGCAAACCCAACCGTCAGACCATGTACGACATATCGCAATACGTGGGTATATGAATGCTCATAGTGTCCTCGTCAGACCTGGTGTGTGCGTTTCTAACAATCGTAATTAATCTATTGGCACTGACCACTAATTCTCAGCGCTAACAGAGTTGCTTATAGCGGGCCGCTCTATTGGCCATCTGTTTGTAGGGGGGGATTGTGGGGGCTGATACTACTGCAAGCAGTGGTGCTCATTGGGAAACAGTAGGAGAGGACAAGAAAGGAGATACACACTACAGACTCCCTTGGCACCATCTGCCGGCCTTCAAAGACACCCACGCAGAAACAGATCAGCCAATGGCAACACAGTCCCGCCCCCTTAAAGCCACAAAGACTTAACAGGAAAGACTGAGGCCCCTCCTCTTGCTGTTAGACCCCTCTCTTTGCCTCTATTCCACCTCCAATCTGTCCCAGCAGCAATATGGTTAACACCACAATCCCCCCCCCAAATGCTCCACCTATCTATCTCCACACAACAGACGCGCATACGCACAAAGCTACTCATTGAGGCCAGACCCGAGCCCCGACGGCCGCTTAAATAAAAGGCTGATTTGTTCATGACGGCTCCCGTACGCCAGGCCTTGCGCCTCATTTGTCACGATCACCCGCAATTGATTTCTGATCCGTGGGCCTCAAGCGGCCTTGCTTCCAGCCACCGGCGTCTAACTCAAGACCATGCATGCGCTGTAATTGAGGATGAAACGAAAGATGTAATTACACAGCAAACGATGGCGTCCCAAAATAAATCTAGCACTGGATGCACAACCAGCCCTGGCTGAAGAGCTTTTATTATCTGGCTGCTAATTAACCTGCCGAGGGTTCGAGAGTCTTGAAATGAAAGGAGGCATGGGGGGAGAGGATGAATATGGAATACAGGAGGGTGGTGGTGGGGAGATGAATCGCGTAGGCCGGTAAGAAGGACCGGATGTCCCGCTGCACATAAAAGCGGACGCTCTTGAACCGAAACCGTGCAGCAACCATGGAGAAAAAAAAAGGGGGGGGGGAGGATATCCTTTCATTGTATTTCTGTCTCAAGGTCTTCTTGCGTCGGTGCTCAAAGGACGCCGAATATGCATCCAGCCCCCTTACACAGTGTGCCAACCCTGGCTCTTTGAAATAGGAAGTACGATGCTTGCTGCAGAGCGTGGCTAATTAAGTTCCTGCTCAGTGACACCTTGAGATCTACTTCTTGCGCCGAACACTCCCCGACTTGACAATTGACGGCATGCAAACGGAATGGATCCAGCACATCCAGGAAGTGGCCCGGTCATCCAGTCTGCTCATGCACCACCACCAATTTTCTAGCCACAGGGTGTCTCACTTTTGCAAGAGAACCTGACAGGTCCTAAAGGTCATTGCTTGTGTTTATGCCCTAATCTGGTTCATTTGGTCCACAAATGACCGCTGCTATCACTGGGTGTGATCATCGGTCCGCAATGATGCATCTGTCCAGCATGGCCTCCTTATCTTTATGACTTGTTGGCCTTTTGCTGCTCATTTACCACGAAACAGAGCCGGTATTAATATGTGATCGTGTACAAACCATCTGCTCGCCTGCAAATGACGAGCAGCAGTGGGAAGACACAATGGGCCTTTGGAGTGAGCTTCAGAGACTCGATCATTCTTCACAGCCAGTTGCACTACAGAAGAGAGTCCAAGTTGTATTCCTTTTATAAAGTTAAAGCCCTTTTTTTTTCTAAAACCGTACAACACCTCCATAAAACCTCCATCCAGTATGTAAGTAAGTACCTTTGCAAAAGGTTTCCACCTTCTTAGCAAGCCTGGCTCCCTGTCTTTCACTATGCTAGCTAACATGACCTCCTCGGAGCTGGTCCACTCCCACTACATTCCATCTTTTTAACTGTTTCCTACAAGCACTTTGGACTTCAGCCTGCCCCGCAGCTGTAAAACAGGCAGCAGAGCATAAACACCGCCTGAGAAATACCTAGAAGCCTGTACAATGTTGTGTACTTTAACATTACATCTACAAGGTTAGAAAAAGTCAATATGTGCCCAGGGCTTGTCCAAACATTTGCGAACGACTTTCTGAAAGTTAACTATTGTCTCCGGCTCTCCCGCCCCCCTGTCTGAGCGCACACATAATGCCAAACTCATCGTGCAGCGTGAGGGAAGTGGACCGTCTTGGCTGCTAGCATTCAAAAGCTGCTGCGATGACAACAGCATTGTTGATCAGCTCCTCCGTGCGTAAAATGCACATCAACCCAGGCTAAACATATGGACGAGGACGACAAAAAGATTTGGTTGGGAAAAGAGGGGGGGGGCGGACACACAAAGCGAGCATGCACAGCCCTGTTGAGACCCTGAAGGTGTGCTTTGCTTCCACAGTCAGCTGATGGATTCATCTCTAATTACCAACTCTTGTCCACCCCCCTTCCTTTCTGTTCCAAACTTCTCAAGCTTCTCTATTGTCTGTGCCCTCCCTCCCTCCCTCCCTCCCTCCCTCCTACAGCAGTGCCATCCAACCCCTGCGTTGTCCTCCATGGTCCCTTAATCTGTCCCTGACCTGCTTTATTTGCCCCAGTCCCGCTGTTCTCCGGGTTCCCACCCTCCTAATATTTTTTTTTCGTCTCTGCGGGGCCGTCTATGCCTAGGGCTGGGATCTGGCTCGCTACTGTCGATCGCAAAAGGGCCAACAGCAGTGAGCAGGCGTCAGCTTGGAAGCAGGGGCCTGGAGGAGAGGACAAGAGGATGGCAGAGACACCGAGGCCAGATAGGGCGAGACAAAAATTGATCGTAGGACGTATCGCAATATTCAACAGTGTTGCAAAATTTTGGGAGGTTGCCTAGGCAAGAACCATCCCTGATGAGACAAAGTCTCTTCCATTTCGACAACAGTATAAGATCTTCTAAAGGTCGTATTACTGGTTGAGCCAAGCTAACAAAAGCAAATTTTTATGTTCTTTATTACTAACAAATAACAAACTGTAATGTTCTTGGATCCAAACGTTCCCAATGTTAGTTTTCAGACAATGTTCTGCTAACCACTAATTGTTTGCTGAAGGAGTCTCTCACTGCGATTTGAAAATTTGATAATGGCCCATGCTTAACACCAGCGAGAAGTCCATCATCTAGGAACGGCTGAGATCCATTTAGATGACTGTAGCATTTTGTTGACAAAAGCTTCTACCTCAGAGGCGTTATGGGCGAAGTTAATGGTGCAAGGAGACGAGTACCGAGCTTGATACGTGCTCACAAAGAGGTCCTTGTTTGACTGGAATCATCACATGCACTGAAAGCAGTTTCCTGTAATCGGTTTCTCCCCTAGGCCATTTCTTGTCACATTCCAACCAATGCAAGCAAAAGTAGAACAAAGAACTCAGACTGATTATGAAACGCGCGTGTCCTTTTTCGGAGCGTTCCTCGCCTTCAGACACATCATCAAAAATGTATCATCCGCCACACCAGCCCCACCCTTGCACAGTTTTTTTAATAAAACCCTAAATTTGGCCCAAGCCCCCATAATTGGCATGCCTTTCTCCTCTAATAAAGTCAGCAGAGCAAGACAAAGCTGCTTCGCGACACCCGAACGCATGTGTGCAGATGGTCCGCTGTGCATCGGCCATAATAGCTGATGTCACCTCTGCGCCGGCGCACTGAAGAAGGAAATCTATTCATTAAGGGGTTTCATTGTCACAGCTTACTGACCTTTTTACATTTCTGCCAGCCGTGTGTGCGACCGTAGCGAGGTGCCGCGGTGAAATATTAACACCAAAGGGAATTTCTGAAAAGTGCTGACTGATAATCCGGTCAGGTGTGTTTCTAAAACTAAAGCCACTGATGAAGGTTTCTAAAAAGGAGCACCTTATTGCAGCGAAGACTTCTGTGAGTCACGCACATGCGCATGCATACTGAAGAATGGGAAATGCTCTGTAAACAATGCTACACAATGCGCCTTCGCTGGGTTCTGCACACAAAGAAAGGCCTTTTGCCAAGCAGCCATTCATTCGAACGGCCCTGAAGCTCTCCAAAGAGCTGTTCACCAATAACAGCTCTTCTCTACGGTAAGCCAAGAGGGACCCGCAAAGTCACATCTTTTTTTTTTTTTTTTTAAAAAAGAAAAAAAAAAAAAAAAAGAGGCTGGCTCTCGTTTGAAAAAGAAAGGAGGATTCATCGTCCCTGACCAATCAGAGTTCAAACAAACTGGAGGAAAAAAAAAAACACGCTAGAAAATATCTAAAATGGCACATCTTTGTTAGCACTGAACCGGGAACGGACCTTTGTACGAGACTCAAAGACGTGCGTTTATAGTGACGGACAAAAAGGTTACAGTGTGGCGACTGTGAAAGCACACAATGCAGTCCGACAACCTTGCGTTCCCTTCAAAGCTCCTACAATGCACAATTACACCTCGTTTAAGCTTTACGAGGCTGCAGCTGCTTTAAGTGCCTGGACACTCATCCACAAGGTTTAAAAGCAGCCTTCGGCCTCTGTGTTTCAAGGGGCTTTTGGACGGCGAGGGCCTGCCTTACAATGGCAGCTTGATTACCAAGTACAGCTCCTTCTACGTCGAGTGTCAAAAGGAAAAGGCCATCTGAAAGTCACTTAAAGCCAAATTATGCAGATTTAAGCACTGCTTTTAGTAAGCAGGGACGGCGGCATGAATATTCACGCTCTCAACTCAAAGCCAGCTGTGAAGGACGAGGAAAGAAGAGACGGAGCGGAAGGTGGCTGATGAACCTGTAAGAACCTTTGAACAGGATGACCCCATTACCTCCAGGGGGAATAATATAGGACAGTCACTTGTGGGGTTTTCAGCCATCTGTTCTTATGGTAATTAAACTTGCGCACATGTGAAAATGCTTGGCAGTGGAGGTGGAAAAAGTTGTGGCGTAGTGTTCGAGTAAACGCAATAAAAGGTGATGAAAAGATTTTTTTTTTCTCTCCTCCAGATAAATAAATGATAATTCAAGTGGTTTTCCAGGCTCTCGGTGGCTGGCTGGCTGGCTGGGTCTTTTTCGATTACATCATCCTCTGAAAAACAACTTTTTTTTGTGGAAATACGCTTCAAACCGGCAGCGCGTTTGGACGGAAAAGATACATAGTGACACTGCAAGAACGCACCAAAACAGTTAGTGTGGCTACACACGACGGCAACAAAAGTAGTCGGCTCAACAAATTTCACTTCCCACATCAAGGTCGTCGGTATCCCCAAGCCGAAACTTGGCACGGAGCACAAAAGCAGGAAAATAAAAGCTTGAGATATGCCAGCTGGCCCACGCCTTACCTGGAGCGACGACTGTGCCGTGATGGAAAAGTGGAAAAGGCTAACATGCCAGGTACCTTAGATATAGGAAGAGGTAGAGAATAACTTTGCTCTTTCATGCAGTCGTGAAGGAGAAGCCTGACGCCCATCGTTGGCCGGCTCTGCCAGGGGAAAGTGGAGTGTGTGTGGTATATGTGTGTGGTGTGCGTGCATGCTTTTCCCTGCTTGGGATTAGAGGACTCAGCAGGGCCTGGCAGACCTTAAGGCAAACATTGGGCAGTCCAGCAGCAACAAACACACACACGCACTTACACACACACACACACACACTTTCACACAGACCAGGCTGGCCCATTAGCTCGTGTGCCGTGAGGGAGGATGGAATTCTACACACCCTGAGCTGAAGTACTCTGGGCCATGGGGTTGGGCCATGGGGTTTCCTGTTACCGTGAAGTAGAGAAGTACACGGACACTGCACAATTAGCCCCACACACACACACACACACACACACACACACACACACACACACACACACATACACACACAAGAAATAAACTCTCTTTGGAATTCTGCTCAGTGTGACTACAGCCGGAACTTTTTGCGATAATGGAAAACAGGAGCCGTGAAAGGCACCTTTAATTGCTGAGGAAAACTGAGGAACAAAAAGCAATCTCTTAGACAGGAGAACATTCCAGAAGCGCCGTAACACTGGGCAAAAACCCAGCACAAGGGCAGATTAAATGTCTTGAAATATCTTCCTCTTGGGAAAGCTGTGAATTTTTCTCGGTAGGAGCTTTAATAACCAAAATATTTTCCCCATGACAGTCACGGTTCAGTCAGACAACCCATTTAAACAAAAGCGAGCTACGTTACCAGACGACTCTGCGATAACATTCACCCAGATATCAATTATAAAATGAAAGAGTAGTACGTAGCTAGCCAATCGCAGATAGAAACCGCTACCCAGCTCTCGGACGCCGCTACTTTTACACGACGGAAAGTTTTGAAAACCTCGATTAGTCAGCTCGAATAGTTAGCTAATTCAATGAGAAAGCAAGGTCGCCAAACCCCTTTGCACTCGAGTGAACATTAAGTGAGAACTATTGAAGATATTAGTAATGTTAGTTACCTAGATAGCTTATGAATAGCAAACCCAATGCCGGATTTCTAATCTAAAAAAAAAAAAAAAGAAGAATCGTTTAGAAAGTATTTACTTCGAAAAGCAACTAAAAAAAAAATGAAGCTAGCTAATTTCTCTCACTACACGCCAACATGGCCGGCCTCCACCTCCGAAGTTCTGTAGGCCAAGTTAGTTAATTTGCCTAAAGAGTAAATAAGGAGGTAATAACAAAATGCTACAACATGCTCCTTTGAATTTTACGAGTTAAAACAGAAGCACTCTCAGTAACCTCACAGTGGCTTTTGTTTTCATATTTGCGTCAGAGCCCGCCTTCGCTCCGACTCCGGCGTGCAATTGCGATCGTTTCCGCTCTGAGGAAACTATTTTTACAAAGCTGCGGGTAAAAATACCAAAAACCACTACGGGAAAGAAGAACGCAACGCAGAGACGGGTCTATTCGCGATGCCGACCCGTCGTGGTTAGGGAACAGAGCGATGCGTGCGGTGTTTTGCTCGTCACTACATGTTGAGACAGGGTCCTGGGATGCCCCTCTACAAAGGGCCACGTGCCAAACATAATGACCCACACACCACTGCCCTGGCACCGGGAAGACAGCAGGAAGCCTGTGTATGTAACTGTGCGTAAGGCGGTTCAGTGGAATGCATTACTCAAATTCCACGGGCTTGCCACCTCCCTCACCAAGGCAACAAAAAGAGGAGTGTTTGGACTTCGAGCTGGAGTGTGTGTGTGTGTGTGTGTGTGTGTGTGTGTGTGCGAGCGAGGGGAAGGAGGAGGGAGGAAGACATCAATGGAAAAAACTGGGAACCAAGCCAAACTCCAGGATTTACTATAGTAGCAGAGAGAGAAAGAGAGAAAGAGAGAGAGAGAGAGAGAGAGAGAGAGAGAGAGAGAGAAAATACAAGTCTGATGTTGGTCTCTCTGAAGGTGAGGGCAATTCAATTACCAGAAGAGTTGGAGGTGCGAGCGGGTCTCTCCAGGGGACAGGGTGAACACGGACATCAAATAACATCTACACAGGAAGCGGACGCGTCACGTCGCGAAGAAAGAAAGACGGGACTGAAAAAGAAAGCGGCAGATAAGACGGAAGGAAAGAGGAGAGCACGAGGAAGAAAGATACGAAACGCGGCCTAATATAATACCCTCGGATGAATCCTAGCAGGATGACACTGTTGCATCCTAACACACACACGGAGCTATTTTTCCACCAACACCAAAGTTGTCAGTCAAACACCAAGCACACCAAGGGTGTCCAAACAAAACAAAACAAAAAAAGGTCCCTAAACGAAAACCTTGACCGGCGTGTACGGGGGAAAAATTCAAGACGAACGAGGCAGACCTTCCTGTCAAATGAGAGCAAAGCTGGGAAGCTAGTACAGGACGACTCTCTCGTCTAGAGCTCTCGGCATCCGAAGATTGGCCGAGCAGGGGCTCATTAGCACCGCTCGAAGCTGCCGTAGGTTTTCTACAACCAGGTTAAGAGCTGAAAATTCCCAGACCGGACCCATGAACACGGCGATACACATCCGACAGACGGTCATGTAGTAACCGTACTGGCAGTGAAGAACTTCTGTCGTCTTCAGCCCATGCCAGGGATTAACCTCTCTCCGAGAACCCGACCCGCAATCCATACGCATGCAAAGTTTATTTTCTTTAAACGTTAGTCTCCAACGTGCTAAGTGCAGCAAAGTACATCCATCAGTAGCGAGGCTCGGTTGGACCGCACGGACCATTAGTCTCGATCTGGTCTCTGATTATGCGGACGGCGTTGAGTTATAGGCACAGCATCGAGCTCCGCTCCTGCGGGACGCCGGCATCAATTTTGGTTTGGGCGCCTTGGTCTGTGTGTCCTTGAACGCCCGCTCGAGGCAGCAGTTTGTGTTAAGGATTGTAGTCAGGGTTCTTTGAAGGGTCCCCCCGTAACTCGATCTTAAAAACCATAAGCACAACCCGATTATCTAAACAGGACGAGCGCGAATGAGATGCGACATTTTCAATATTCTGCAGTTGGCGTCATGTGTTCGCGTGCGTCTACACACGGGGGTAAATGTTCCTCATTTACAAGGCTCTTTCATTTCTTGAAGTTGCCCCAGGATGAGGAAAGGGTTTAATCAGCATGAGAAGGCAGATCTATCAGATATGCTAATGAGAGATCTTACCTGAACAAATACCCTAAAGAGCAGGCTCATCCATCTTAATTGGGAGAGACCTCGTTAATAATGCAGAGACCGAGGTTTGGGAAAGAGGTGTTAATAGAAGCGTACAGGGAGGGGGACTTTTCTGTCTCATCACTGAGAGAGCCTAATAGAAAGAATATTTTCCGGTAATAAGTCTCGCGGTGTCTGCAGGTGCTCGTTGGCGAGGTGAGCTAGCTAGTAAGGACCTTGTCCAAAAGTGTCCAGGAACCGAATTCCATAGGATCTTATCGACACAAAAATTGGCAAAAACAATACTCTACTGTCAAAGCAGGACATCTTGCAAAAAGGAATACCAAAAGATAATTATCTCTGAACCGAGCCTGCATTCAGCCAACACACTGCAACACAATCCTTCCTAAGTGGAGTGAAGAGCAAGCTTTGAACATGAGCATAAAGCTCGCAGAGCACAAAGGGTCTTCTAGGTTGTCAGCGGAGGCGAATGGAGGGCCAGTCATCTATTGTGCCGTTCTCCTGGCTTCAAAGCCGGGGTGTGTGTTTATGACACATGCACCATGTTTGAATTGGGCTGTCCTCTATGAGACAGGAGCACCCGAGGGAAAGGAGGGGGAAAACCCCGGCAATACACACACACACACACAGACAATGTTGCTATGTAAAGAAGAGCTTATGTTCCAGACAGGAAAAACCGAAATAAGATCTTCAATTGGCATCAATTCTTTTTTGTTTTTATTTCATCTTTCAAACTTTTCATCTCCTAGCTTGGTTTGTAATTCTGTAACAACAACAACAACATGACAGGGAGTGAACCACTAGCTTATTGCCTTGAACCGTTTGAAAGCCCCAGAGCTTCAGAGAGACCTGCTTCTGCTCGGTAAGGACGTTGGGGTCTGAGGCATGGACATGGACGTGGACAATTGAAGGGTTCTGATGACACGGTGTACTGGGGGCTGGTTGGGGAGTTCCCAGCGCAGCACTTCTGTAATACCTGCTAAGCACCAACCTCCTCAATTTACATGCCATCCTGGAACGAGCTCGGCTCACACAATGGAGCCTAGTGTTCATGACAGGTTAATCATTCCGAATGCTGAACGCATAGCCAAGCCAGGTGCTGCTAACCACATTCACCTTACGTCTCGTCTGTACGAAAAATCGCACGCCGAGGTCCGTAAGAACGCCGACGGACGCCGTGATATTGTTCATCGCCTCTATTTTATACGAGTGACTGATCATGGAACGAAATAAAACTGACTGAATCATCTGAAAGAAAGTATGACACAGGTGAAGAACCGAAGGGAGACCGCAGAGGAAGCGCTCGTTGCTGTAAGAAAAAGAATGATGAGACTGACTTCCTGTGCAGGCGTCGCTTTTCATGGAAACCACATGCAGCAAAACACCCACCGGGTACAAATATGATTCAACACGATGGCTGATCTGTAAGTTCTGTCTGTAACAGTCCTAAGGGACTCCTGAAAGAATGACCTCTCGATGGTCCCGAGCAAACATGACGAACCCGTTAGGAAGTAAACCTGCCGGGATGTTTCAAATTCGTTACGGTTCGACTCTGGGGACGCTGCAGCGGAGGTGCGAACGGGGAGAAAACGCGAGCTAGACAATTTTAACAGCAAGGCTGACAACGGTTAAGGCCTTTCTCTATGTTGGACCTAGAATAGTAATGAGAGAGCGAGGTTCCAATCAAACGGAATTATCCCAGAGAGGCCTCTTCAATCACCCGCTGATTTGACCCCCCCCCCCACCCCAACTCTCCCCTCCACCCCACCGTTCTTTTTAGTCCAATCTCCCTCGCTCCCTCTCTTCCCATAAGAAAAAAAAAAGCCTATGATGAAAGATAGTGGTCATGAATATTCCTTTAAATCACTCTCTAAATGAAACCTTGGAAGCAAGAGCACACCTGTTTCCAGACTGCAGAGAGCACGCACGGTGATGAGACATGGCCAGGGATGCTGGCTTTCATTAGGAAGCCTTTGTGCTTTCCCGTCACAGCCACAATGATCCACCATTTACAGGCTGATGAAAACAAATTGTGCAGCAGGCGCAGGTCAGTCGGCTCCGAGCACATCCATTACTGCGTAATATCTTTAGAACGGTAATAAGCTTTGTGAAGAAGCGAACGGTAAACCGCGCCCACCGTGACGATCTGCACAGTCAGCGTACGCGTGTACGGTCGCGTAAATGAAGTCTCCGCAAAAGGCTACGGAAAAAACAAGCGGGCTGGCGCTTAGCCGTACAAGAGGCATTAACGGCATGTGCGCATTCGCGCAACGCAGCTCTGCGTCTCGTGCCTTATTGCAAACTCATGCAGCTTTTTTTTTTTTTTTTTTTTTGCCTCTGGATATATCTTGTCTTTTAAAACTTAACTGAAAGACCTTTGTTACATATAGAGGGAATAAAAACCCCTCCAGGGCTGATGAGAGTTTCTGAAGGAATCAGATCAGATAATGTTTAATTGCGGCTTTCATGGGCTGCGCTTTAACGCCGCTGTAGCGGGCTTGTTTTTATCTTTAAGATAAGCCGGCGCACTTTCAACACTTTGACGCCGGCCGCCGCTTCTTTTTGTGCTACCGCAGCATTAAAAAAATTTTTTTTTTTTTTTTTGCTTATTGCTCCCTAGTTCTGAAGAGAAATTAGACCAGGCATTGATTAGAATTTAAAAATGTAGGAGACAAAAAAACAAAGCTCGAAGCAAAGGTTTTGTTTGTTGGTATTTTTTTTGGGGGGGGGACCAAAACTTTTTAGCAGATCATGGACATTCCTTTGGAGAACCTTAAAACAAGGTCAGACTAGAGACCTTATTCACAACATGGCCTTGATACGCTGCCTTTGAACGGTCATGCTAAAGATCATAAATTCTAGATCAAATACTACTAGGAAGCTTCCTGAAGAGCGAAGACTTAATACGTCGGGACATCTCTCTTCTTCTCCTCACGCACGACTCGCACAGCTCTCGTTTTAACGACCCCATGATTACGAACAGCATCCTAAGCGGTCTTCGGTTTGACTCTCAAATAAAACCCAACAGCAGCACAAGTTCCATATATCCTTACACCATTAGGAAGAAAGAACCCTATCGATCCAAAGAACTCTCGAGGAACCTAAGTGCCCGTGCTGGGAAAGTACGGAAAAAGGTCTCCGTCCTCGGTCGTTCTCTTCACGCACTCTCTTTCCGACAGTCGCACAATGGCTGCCGCTATGCTCTGATCCTGTTACACCATGACCAGGAACACAATCCCGTTTGAGAACACCCCTACCCCAACCCCAAGCCCTGGCCTACACGACCGCATGGTGCATTCGGAGCGTTGTTTTGTCCTTTAGACATGTCTCTGGTGCTGGTCAAGACAGGTGAAGGAAGATGACTGCTGCTACGCGTCCATACGAGGCATAAAGAAAGGAAACGGATGGCACGTTGGTTTAATATGGATGAAGACACCAAGAACAGAGCGAGTCAATCGATTATTGCGGCTTTCCGTGCAACACAGCTGGCTTAACCTATAATAGCTACCGTTTTTGTGCGTGTGGGTGTGTGTGGGGGGGGTTTCGGAAGAGAGCGGGAGTCCGATTCCGAGGTATCGGTGGATTTCGTGATGAATTGCATTTCCATTCTGTCTGCCGGTCGACCTGGGAAAGGAGGGGCGGGAGGAATTGTTGGGAAGTTGCAAGGGGAATGAGGATGTTTGGGGTTTTGTGTGTGTGTGTGTCGAGACGTATAGCCCCATGGCTGCTGCCTATATTAATCAAACTGGAGATCCAGGAGGAGGTGTGGATGCGTGTGAGGGTGGGTGGAGGACAGAGAACAGAGGGAGCCCCATCTCTGCATGTCTGCTGCCCTGACGTGTTGACTGTCAGCCCCCTAGCCCCAAAGTCAAGGAGGCCTCCAAGACTAATGAGGTGTCTCTTTCCGTCTTTCCCCACATCCACGCTCGCCCTCTCCACTCGCTAGTTATTTACTCCACCTTTCATGTGTCAGTTTGATTGTTTTCTCGCTCACCCTCTTACCCTCCCTCGGCCTTTCTTTCTCTCTCCACCCGTTTTCCCGCAGTCATCTGTTCCTGGGTTGCTTCAGAAACGCGAGTGTGTAATGGGCCATATCAGTGCGAGCACTGCTGGCAGATAGGGCTGAAATTGAAAGGCACAAAAGAGAGCCAGGACAGAGAGAAAGGGCTATTGATATTTATATTGTACTAGCCACGCTGCTAGCCAGACTCACACCATACTCAGTTTTATCAATATTTCATACAATCCCGGAGGAGGGCGGGGCGGGGCGTGACGTCCGACCTCAGCGTGTAAAACGCGGGTGCG
Source organism: Ictalurus furcatus (assembly GCF_023375685.1). Classification (NCBI taxonomy): domain Eukaryota; kingdom Metazoa; phylum Chordata; class Actinopteri; order Siluriformes; family Ictaluridae; genus Ictalurus; species Ictalurus furcatus. The sequence continues at coordinate 1,893,727 of NC_071274.1, forward strand.
AACGCGCGGCCGCCTCATGAATAGCCTTTTCATTATTTAGGACCTTTTTTTTTTTTTTTACTCCTCTCATATGCTAACGCTGACAGACGTGAAGGCCACGATGAAAAGACAAACTTTAAACCTAATCTACCGTAATGGAGGACCAGGCCATCACACACACACACACACAGGTATTGATTTCACCTTCACTCAAAGCATCGCAATATTAGCACTGCTCATTTCTGATGCGACACGTTATCACTGATCTCGGGTTCGCACGTGGCTCAGCTGGTGTAATCAAGACCGTGTTTTTTCCTGTTTAACAGCCAAATTTGACAGAGCGGCACCACCAAACGTGCAAGTTTAAATGCGAGTGTTTGCAGAGGTGATGAAGCAGGAAAACTGCTGTTTGTGTGGTTCAAAAGAAAGAGCGAAACCTTCCACGTTACACACACACACACACACACACACACACACACACACACACACACACGCGCGCGCGCGCACATGCGTGCAAACACAAAACACAGCTTGTACTTCTTAGTCAAACCAAACGTCTCGCAAAAGACCATGACTCACCAAGAGGTCTGAAATCAATCATGATAACACTGCTGGTGAATAAGCGAGGCGTATTTAGGAAACACTTTTAGTCAACACGATTCATCCTATACACGTTTCACGGAATAAACGACGGCAGATATAGTATTAAAGAACGCATCATCTTCTCCTAAGTCGGGCTGCAACTAACGAGTACTTTCATAATCGATTAGTTGAACGATAGATAATCCTGAAAAGAACCCAATACACACACACACACACACACACACACACACACACACACACACACCAGAATATATATTATTCATTTAGGACTGTAGTTTAATTCAGTGCTTTTTGTGCATCCATAACAAATAATGCATAAATACTTCGAGAATATAAACTAATATATAAGTTTATATTCTATAATAGTAGCTATGCATTACTTTTTTATTAAACGGTAACGTTGAAATAAACGGTAAACTGAAGAAAGTCATCGTCTGTGATTCTGGGTATTAGGCTAAAGCTAGCGGCGTCGCGTTACACGTGTATGACGTCACGCACCGTCGACTAGGAAGTACAAAGAATAGAAAAAAAAAACCGCTTGTGCTCCTTTTGAGACGATACTACCTTTGTAAAATTCATACACTAGACGGTAGAGTACATAGTGCATAGTGTAAGTGTATAGTACGTCATTTGAGACACAACTTTAGTATTTCCTCTCCGAAGTGTGTTTTCGGAAGAGAAGTAACGTAGAGAGTAAACGCACCCCGTGCCGCGCAGACCGACTAATCCGTAATGAGATCCCTTGACAACGATTTTCATCACCGATTGTTATCGTTTTTATGGATTAGTTGTTGCAGCCCTAGTCCTGAGCGTCCTGTCCTTCGGCTAACATAACACATAAAAGTCTGCCATTACTCAGGCACTCGGAATCGAACACCCGTTGCTACAGATCTTCAGACCACACCACGTTAACACGCCATCATCAAGATTTCAGCCGTTCGAGCGTTCAGGAGCCGTGCTGACCTTCTGTACATGTGACTTAGTATTCCAGACAGAACAAGTGGCTACAGAAATCTCCCAGCTGCCTCCGCGGCCCTCCTCGCAGAAAAGCCGGCCCCCAGGTGCCTCAGAAGCGAAGCCATTAACGTGCGTTTACCCTGGGGGAGGAGGTGTATGTTTACGTTTTAAAGCCCGGACTGGTTTTCCCACATCGACATCAGCAGGTAGCATCACGGAGACATGATGACAGACTGGTTTGGCCTCAGTCTCGTTTTTTATTTATTTAAAAAAATGAAATGAAAAAAAAAGCACACAGCCCCAACAAAACAAAACAAAACACGCCTCCATTTCGCGCTGCATGTAGAGTTGGGAACTCTCACACTCACGGCCGTACACGAGGTGAAGGTTCCAGACGGTAAATAAAAGGGTTCGATCGGAAATCGCGACGAAACTTCGTACGGAGGGTCTTCAGTAGTCGTCCGCTGCTTACACTGAAAGACGGCGTGTCCATATTCGTAATCTAGAGTGTAGACGTGAATCTTAAATAACGGAGGCTTCGTTAAAATCGCACGTGGCCTTAACACTTAACCAGTCGCCTTTACACGTCAGTCAGCACGACCGCTCGGACCCTGCGTTGGCTTTTGAAATATTCATGAAAGGGAAGCCCTTCACCAGCTGTGTGTAAAGCCGCAGCGGCACTACAGAACGTACAGTACGATTTAAAATAAAACAAACAAACAAATAAATAAATAAAGATGATTATTCTAACAACGGCGCAGTCCTCGACCTGCGAACAAGCCGCAATCGTTTCCAGACGTATTATTTTAATCAAACACGGTGGAGACACGCGTGTAGACGTGACCCCGATCCAGAAAGCTCAGGTGCTTTGCATGGCCTTCCGGAACACACGTTAAATTCACGTGTAAAGCAGCCGTGCGGCATTTGCATAGAGGTTTGCACGGCGCAAACTGCCATTGACTGAGGCCCTTTTTTTCCCCTTCTTTTGCCTTCTGGCAGGATATTTGACCCCATCTCCAGCGTGCATTATCCTTCCTCCCTCGTCCAGACTGAGAAAATTAAGTTTCCATGTGAACTGGCCACAGAAGGAAGAAAAGAAATGAGGAGAAAAAAAAAAGAAATGAGAAAAGAAAAAAAAAAAACCCTTGCCGCAAATCTCAGCTGGATGAAAGGGGCTGCCGTGGGGGAGGGCGGCGCGAGTTTCCTGCACTCCCCAGTTTAGTCTTACAGCCCCAGATGGAGGGCCTTTTCTCCTCTTTTTCCTCTCAAGCCAAAGTGCAGCTTCAGTCTCTTCTGTTCTCGACCTGCTTGAATGTGCCTCGCGTATTATCCGTGCTCATTACCCCCACCCCTCCCTCCCTATTTCGTTCCCACTCCCTCTCCCTTGTCTCATTCTAGTATGGACGAATCGCTTTAGTGATCATTTTCATTCTGTATTTATCCAAGAAGAAGAAGAAAGAAAAAGAAAAAAAAAAAGAAAGGTTTCAGGTTAAAGGTCTTGCTTGACCAGTTAATCCTCTACCAGTCCTGGGATTTGAACCAACAACCTTCTGGGCACAAGCACACACACACACACACACACACACACACAAACACACTCTGAGCTGAACTGTGTCAAGCGTAATAAAACATTTTATTTATTTATTTATTTATACAGCGCTTACAATGAGTACAAACCAACCAGTGCATCACACAAACATACACAAACACGGACGTAACCATAAATGAACTACAGAGGAAAGAGGGGAAAAAAAAAACTTCTAGGAAGTTTTAGTAGGACCGTTGAGGCTGAAAGACAATCATGTGACTGTTTGTATAGTCAATAGAACAAGTCCTTCGAAAGGACCGGAAAGGGGCACCAGGCTGACGAGGGGCAGGGATGGGAACGCTGGTCGACGGGAGGGAGTTACCACTCTATCTAATCAGCACGGGGAGGAAAAAGAGTCTAGGAATGTCACAGAGACTCCCCATTACGGAGTGTTCGAGATAAACGCCGGTGTGGCGAGGACAACACTGATCACTTATGTACCATGTTACTGTTGAATTCTCGATTCTGATTGGTCGAAAAGAAATTCATGGGAGGAGTCTCCAGCGCCAGCGCTTGTGACAGCCAGAAATATAACCGTCATCAGTTTTTTTTTCCCCCCAAATCACAAGAACGTGTCTTTAATAACCAACTTTCTACAGTTGCTACAGTTTTGTCGGTCCAGCAAACTGAATAACGGGGGAAACGGGGGACGGCGTTGTCCCGAATAATTCACGAGGGTAGTGGCGACGATTTCAAGCGTCCGCCGTAACAATAGCACGCACATTAAATGTCGCAAAATATCGTCTAATTGATTACCAGGTCATTTCTCCAACGCAAATTCAGCTCTCAAAGTCTTCCCTCTTTCACTCACCGAGTCTCTGACATTGTGCTGATGAGGTACCTGCCTCCCTCGCTACTTTCAAATTAATTTCCCTGCTTTGATAAAGACTTGGAGGAAGAAAAAGGTGCTTAATGACCGTGTCCTTCAACGCCGACTCTTAATAAGTGCGGGAAAAAAGACGATTTGTTTAACTGATTTTCTTTGAGTCTCGCAGGCATGGAATTAATTACCTTGATTAAACATTGTCGCGAGCGGGCGCCGAAAGACGACGCGGAATTAGCACTCCCTTGTTGAACTCGCGCGAGCCTAAACGAGACACGTCCCGAGCACAAAGCCCGAGACGCCGCCGGCGCCGGAAGGACGACGGAGGGCAGGAGACGTCACGGCGGCGGCGCGGAGCAGACGCCCGGTAGCTCCTGCCACCGCCGCCGCCGCCGCCGCCGCCGCCTCCTTACGCTCGTATGGAAATGCTTTCTTTCATAACTGCCCCAAAAAGAAAAGCACAAAAATAGCTGCGGTTCATCCGGAGGGGAAAATAAGGGGAAAACGCTCTTGATCAAACCATCACTTAAAATGAAGTCGTTTTCTGAATCAGTCTCGGTCAACCGCCGCGCTGCAGGATTCTTCGGCAGCGTGTTCTAAAGAAAACAACCTTTTGGGTGTTTTTAAATTAAAAGTAATACACCAAGATATAATAGAGGAGGACTAGCTGAATTAGCAAAACACACACCCACACACACACACACACACACACACACACACACACACACACACACACACACACACACACACACACACACACAAACCCAAACCGCTGTGGCTTTGTGCATTCCTTAAGAAACCACTAACACCAAAAAGGCCCGTCAAAATCCGAGGATTGAGCAGCAGAGCAGAAAGCTTGAGGGCGGGATAGTTCCGACGCGCTGAGATGCTAAAAAAGACAAAACTCCGGGGGAAGTAAACGAGGGTTCGTCCCTCTGGGATCCTGGTGCAACTTTTGCCTCTGTAGGAGGCTCCATAAAAACGCCCCGTCACATTTCTGTGCTATTAACAACCCCACGTCCCCCCCCCCCCCACAGTTTCTACAGCTGGGTAACAAAGCATGACCCATAATAATCCTCAGGCCTGACTCAAAGCTGGAAGCTCTTCTAGCAGAAGAGCCAGGCGTGGGGGAGGGGCCTTACCCAAACACACTCTGGAATTACTCAATCATTCTGATTAACACACCGACCCCCTGATAGACTCCCGAGTCTCCTAGTCTACCTGTAGGTTCCGACGAGTGACACAGCACGCTTGTGGGCTGCCTAAAATATTTCCGAGGACCCCGCGAGTCTCCTAGCGCACCTACGAGATATATATCGTCAGGCCTCTCGTATCACCCGAGACACGTAGGAGGCGTGTCCCGTTTAGTACACCAGACCAGCTGCGAGTCGCCGAGCACACTTAGTAGGGGGCCAAGCACTTAGTGAATAAACACGGGAGTCGTCTAACATACTTCTGAGTACTGTAACACGTCTGTGAGCGAAGCTGGCTTCCTTGCACGGGCTGTAGTGTGAAACCCCAGGCCCTGCGTAGGCGTTAAACATCAGAGCGGCTTTCTGCACCTCGTTCGCGGTCGCTTTGTGACTGCCAGGTTCAAAGAGGGGAAGGGCCAAAAAAACGAGGCCCGAGAAGAAGAAAAAAAACAACAAAAACAAGTACTGAAGTCTTCTGGCACTTAAGTGCGTCTCGTCTACTGCTGACAGAAAGAAAAAAATTAAAACTGTGGGGGGGGGGAGGGGATTTCACACAAGCACACGCCTTCACACATCATCATAATAGCATGCAAAGCAGCGATGGGCGAGATGACAAAAATATCTCATCGAGGACATTTTCACGGCACGTGAGGGGCGAGTAAAACGCGCTTTAATAATAATCCAGTGAAAGCCAGCGGGCCTCAAAACGGTTTCGTTTAACGTCTAGAAAAGAAACTGAACCGGTTAATGAGAAGATAGATTTTACATCTTAATGAAGTCAGTCAGGATGATTAAAGAGAACAGGACAAAACGCATCATTAGAACGGACAGCACACGGAACGAAAGGGAAAGGCCAAAGCGTCCAATCGGCTTCGTGGTGCTGCAGATAATAACGTTGCGTGTCGTTATAACGTTTTCCATCTAAAACATGAATAAACAAATCCCAAACGGAAAATCCTGAAGTGGGGAAAGGAAAAAAAAAAAAAAAAAAAAAAGGTCAGTCCTTTCATTTAAATAAATGGATGACGTACAGGGCAGAAGTCAGATGTTTAAGAGTTTTAGAGGAAATTTGTCGTTAAAGTGCTTAAAGTTTGACTAGAAACGCCGACACCGTCGTACAAAGTTCTGACGACACGCAGGACGCACGCTGAAAATGTACAGCGATTGATTATATCGTAACCTGGACACCGTGTCCTCCGAAAGGTTGCCATTATTCATTCAAATTCTCGGTTGCTGAAGAGAACTTCCGGGGGGGGGGGGGGGGGGGGGTTGGCCGGAGGCGTGGAGTAATGGATCTTATCTCACGTGATCGTAATCATCAAGTAAATAAAATAGATGTAAATGACTTCCTCTTTTAAACCGTTAAATTGTCTGTGCAGGAAGTTGAACACGGTCCGTCGTGAGTTACCTTTACGCGGTCACGTTAAGTCGACCGCGTCGCGTTTGCTGGAGTAAACAACCGTGACCCCGATGGAGCCCGTACACGTCCGCTCGTGAAGTCTCCTCCCGAGAAAGTCGACTTCTACGTTTCCCTACACGGCGTGGAGCGGGCTTGAACGAGGCCTTTTTCGAGGTGGCCAAATAAGCGCCGGTGTTATTGCATTACAGCGGAGTTATCGCATTTCCACATACGCAGGAACACAGTAGAGCTTTGTAAGAATAAACCGGTCACGGCTTCTTTATTCAATCAGCTGTATGTATGCTTTCATGGGCCTTCTAACACCTAAGCGTAATGGGGATTTGGGGAATCCTATAACTGCTATTTCGAGAAACGAAAACACACACTAACAGCCGGCCGACTCACAAAGGTAGGCCGTGTTCGCCGGACAGCGCGGCCTACGGATAACCCCGCGTCTCGACCGCGCGCTGGGGTAAAGGGTCCAGACGGCACCAGCTACAGGAGAAGAGCTTCGGGTAACGTTTAAGAGCTGGGCGGTACGGCAATGATACAAGTACCGAGAATACTCGAGACCCCTGGGGGGAAAAAATTCTAATTATTATGATTGTTATTATTACACTATCAACAGTCTAGCTTGGTGATTTCTCCGCTCGAACACAATTACTAACCACGATGATGAACTAATGACGTGTTCCAGCAACAATGTCACCAAACCATAGACAAACCCTACAAGCATGTAGGAGACACGCATGACTTCTATTGGTGCGTGCATCATGCCACGTATTCTGCATAGTTTTAAATCCCTGTTCACTTCGGTTCCTCTTCTGTCGCCAATATATTCCCTGAAACGCTCATAGTGCATGACTAAGCCTGTGTCTCGGCTATCCTGACGGCTCGGGCTCGCCTACGTGAGCAAAGAAAGGACAGAATTAAAGGCATAAACACACAACAGATGCACAAACACGAACGCGTTCTAGAGTATACACACACACACACACACACACACACGTAAGAGGAATGGATCTGTTGTGGTTTCTCTTTGTCTGAAATAAAGCACATTATATATAAGAGAGGCTTTCTTCCTGTGCTGATTGATGGGAGAGAGCTCGGTGTCCTGTCGTGGGGGGAGGAGAGCTCATTGTGCAGGCTATTCCGAGCCTAATTTTACTAAAAACAAACCCTTTATTCCTCACAAAGGCGCACAAGTTTAGATAGAAAGCAAGAGAGAAGCCGAATAAGCACGCTGTTTTTAGTGGTGGTATTGAGACATGTTCAGCTCCTTTGTCCTGATCAAGCAGCAGATCAACAAAAGCCATGAGATCCAGATTCGAAGCGCATTAACCGGACTTTATTACAGTCGGAGATCTGAAAGAACCTGATGCAGTAGTAGAAAATAATAATAATGATAATAATAATAATAATAATAATAATAATAATAATATGAACCAGATCCACTCAAGGACTCGGTGTGAACTGGGCAAAAACAGATAAGTGGGACTGTAGAAGGCTCTGAGCACTGAGACAGGTTATACAATAGGGGTTTGTTGTTTTTCTCTCTCTCTCTGTCTCTCTCTCTCTCTCTTTAGAGAAGGGAGAGAATGGAGTGCCCCATTGTGAGAGCTCAAATGTCGGGTTTACAGGCTTTCCGACTTGCACAAACTGCCCATCATGGTGTTTATTTTTGGTTCGTGCATAACCTTTATGCATTAAACGGATCAGTTTAAAAGTCCGATGGGACGCGCCGGGACCGGGACCGGGACGAGCGGCCCTTTAATCTTTAAAAGCCTGTCTTTCATCATCAGCAAATGAAACTCGAGCCATAATCCTGCAAATCCGACTTAACGTTTCTTTTCAGATTCTGATATATTATAAACATGTTCTAATAGGAGTGAACTGAGAGTGAGAGAGAGAGAGACAGAGAGGTTGTTGGGTTTTTTTAATAGTGAGGACCTGGATCCGTTTGGATTGTACGGTCGCCAGAAACTTCGGAAATAGGAGCGCCCCTTTTTTTTTTTTGACCCATTTCCGAGAATTCGGTAAACAAAAGGGGCCCGTGTAAAGGCAGTGTATAACGCGAGACGCACTTACCGACTTGCAGGACGTTTTCCACGCAGCCCATTTCCAAAAGGCGGATCCCGCGCCGGAAAGGGAGTCCGTCGGCTCCTGCGCTCGCGCCAGCGCCCGCAGAGCTCGAGCTGCCCGCCGGGGTGGACGCGGCTCCGGGACCTACAGCGGATCCAGCGGACGCGGAGGAGCTCCCCGCGTTGGACGGAGACTCCTCGGCCGCGGCGCGGCACTGAAACGACGAGTACATGCATATCTCCCGCTCGTTCCTGGGGAAGGACCAGAAGACGATGCGACGCTGGACGGGTTCGGGGATCCTCTCGAAGCGTTCCTCCACCCGCTCGAAGGCCCACTTCTCCGCTACGGCCTTGGCGGCGCAGTCCAGCAACGACTCCGGGCAGCGAGGGCGCGCGCTGGAAAGCCCTGGCCCGGGCCCCGGACCTGGACCTCGCGGAGCGGGACGTAGACACGGCCGCTTGCTGGCCGGCGGCGAAGCGAGCTGGAGCGGCGGCTGAAGCGGCGGTAGATCGCCACGTCCCTCCGCCATGACAACCGACTGAAACACTGCGACTTCGAAGAAGACGAGAGCGTGGCTCGGGAACGGACCCGGGGAAGGAGGGGGGGGGAGTGTGTGTGTGTTGGGGGGGGGTGATGGAGGAGGAGGAAGAGGTGAAGGAGGAGGGGCGAGAGCGGCGGAGAAACACGTCACCAGTAATAACAAACGCGCTCGCCAATCCAGACTCAGCGCCGCGCAGACCGAAGCGCAGGGACTCCGTGTGTGTGTGTGCGCGCGCGTGCGCTCGTGTTGCACGAGTTGACAGGCTCACAAGTAAATAACTCTGCCACGTTCCATGAGGACACCTCTTGTAAATGTCGTACTTCCGGGTCAGAAGTTTGCACCTCGTATGTTACAGTCAGTACACACGGCGCGCGTACAAGCGCGTGAAATGAGCAAACAGTGGCCCTCGTCCTGTATCGGCATTAGAAGTATTTAAAGCCAGTCGCTTTTTTTTACCCCCCCCCCCCCCGCCTTGGCGTTTCCGGACCTCCTTATATGGGCATGGATTTAATGTCACAGATGAATATGAAAAGAAAAGAAAGAAAAAAAAACAAAAACAAAACAACAACACGGAAGATGTTTTGATGCTTTCTCATGAAAAGAAAAACTTTCCAATAACACACCGAGAGGCATGCAGTAGACCTAAGTATTAGTTTTCCCACCAGTTTGTTTATTTAGCTTATTTGTTTATTTAGCCTATCTTTATTTAGCCTATTTATAATTTATTCCATCACATTCTAGGTATTATAAAATAATAAATAAATAAATAAATATATAGATATCAGAAACAGCACATTATTCAGTATATACTACACTATAGCCTATTAGAAGTTGTGATTATGTGCAAAAAAACAAACATAAAGAGAGATAATATTCATATCAGTGTCCAAATGATGTGAGTACCCATAATTCAATTCAAGTCAATTTCATTTGTATAGAGCTTTTAACAATGGACGTTGTCTCAAAGCAGCTTTACAGAAACGTATAAACACTGGATAGAGATTTTAAGCGTGTGAATTTATCCCTATTGAGCGAGCCGGTGGAGACGGTGGTGAGGAAAAACTCCCTGAGATGATACGAGGAAGAAACCTTGAGAGGAACCGGACTCAGAAGGGAACCCGTCCTCATCTGGGTAACGACGGAGAGTGTGGAAGTAAAAGAAAGTTCATTATGGTTTTTATATGAAGTCTGTTTGTTGAACTAGTCCACTGTTCACTAACGGAGACCACCAAATAATCCACTTTGATATGCAGCTTCCTTTCAATTTATCATGTTAATTGAATGAATCTTTCATCGCTCCACATGAAACATCTCTAGCCTATTAATAATGTCATTAATAATGCCCCCCCCCGACCCCCCCCTCAAAAGTTTGTTATTTGACACGATGACTGGCCACTTCCTGTCAGCCTGTGATGTCCCCTAATCACCTTTCACAAAGAGCTGAAAGTCCTTTAGGTTTTGAGAAAGCTGGCCGTTCACCTAGACAGGCCATCGAGGGCAATGAATTGCTAATTCAATTCACACTCACATCTTTGAAAACACTGTGTCTTTCCGAAACGGTCAAATAAACATCCATTAATGTGTCTGTAAAGTCAGTGTCAGCTGTCAGACTCACTGTCTAGATGTAGACCTGCTCTTTTTTTCCACACACCAGCAACTGTATACTTTTAGGCATTAGGATGTATTGCGTAATTTTATTGCGCAATGCAGGATATACTTTCATCACTTTATGATGAGAAATCTACAGGAAGTCGTGCTTATATTACATCATCAGGAGGCTGATATTAACAATGGATTGCCTAGGGCATGTACTTTTTTTTTTCTTTTTTGAGCAGATTAATGGTAAGAAAAAAAATTCATTGGTAATCAAAATGGTGTCTGATGATAAGTTGCTGATTATGGATATGGATATGAATATAAATGAGCGTCGCTATATGAATATAAATCTCAGCCTGGATTTTTCCCTTTCCAATCTTTCATATCTTTGTTTAAAAAAAATAAAAAATGACCCAGTTCTTGCTTCTAGATCTCACTGGAAGTCATGTAAATGTACTTTCCTTCCTTTTTTGGTTCTACACTATATAAAATGCTATTCGTAGTACTGTTTTAGACCTTTATTACATGGTTCACATGGTCGTGCAAGCTGTGCTTGGTAGGTCACATGACCATAACATGACCGTAATTAGGATTGACACTATTGGGCCAAAAGTTTCTGGCCACCTGACCATCACACCCATAAGTGGTTCTGCCCCAGATTATTGCCACAATGTTGAAAGCACACACGTCTTTGTATGTCGTAGCACTCCAATTTCCCTTCACTGAAACTAAGAGGCCTGAACCTGTTCCAGCATGACGATGCACGTGTGTCACGTGTGTCACGTGTGTCACGGTTGGACCGGAAGAACTCGAGTGTCCTGCACAGAGCCCTGACCTCAACACCTTTGGAATGAACTGGAACACAGACAAATCCCCACAGCCACGCCCCCAAAATCTAGCAGAAAGCCTTCGCAGAAGAGTGGAGATTATTATTATAACAGCAAAGTGGGAACAAATCTGGAATGGGACGTTCAATAAGCACATATGGGTGTGATGTTCAGGTGTCCACAAACTTTTAGTGTGTTTATACCTGTGATAGGAGCACAATAACTTCCCCAGAGAAGTACTGCTTCTCCGACACGCCCGTTTATAATAGTTTATATATTGGTCTGGTTTTAAATTTGATTTGGCTTGATTTTTTTTTTTGGGGGGGGGGGCAAGTGCTTCCTGGAGTGCTCAAAATGCAAATTTCTCAAGTTAAATACATAAATGTAAATAAAATCCCAGAGATACTACTGAAATAATTATATTTTAATTCCAACTCCACATCTGAAACTAATCCAGTCAGAATAGGGCGTCACTGATGGTATCATAAAGATGTTAAACGTCTTATGTTAAACATACGATATGTTATCATATCGTGATGTTATCACGACGTCCTTTTCACTTGTTTTGGTGAGAATATAATATGATCTACATATCGTCTTTAAAAAAAAAAAAACGTTTTTTGGGGGGTTTTTTTTTTTTTTCAATTTAGCCTCAAACCCCTCCCACGTACATCTCATATAGCCTCTTTTTCACTTTCTTTCTCTTCATAATACACACAGAGGCGAATGAGTGTGAGGGCCTCTCACCTCCCTGGCCCTTGGCAGACAGTGAGAGACTCTCCTGCAGGCCACTGTTGTCATGTCTTTCTTTCTCGTGACAATCCCCTGCCTCTTGCAGCTCCCCGGCCAACAAGCTGCTTTTTTCTCAGCCTGTTGAGACGCCTTCACCTCATTGTTCCTCCAAAAAATAACAAAAAAACACACACACATACACACACAGGAGGGAGCTTTAAAGCTTCCTAGGACCTTTGAAGACTGAGTTTCGGAGTCCAGCTGGGAGTGGGGTGAAGGACGTGAAAAGAGACTCTTCTCTTTCTCTTTCTGTCTGTCTCTCTCTCGCTCTCTCACCACCATGGGTGGCCTTTGGCTCATAATCTCAATCAGTGACGCCTTTGCTCCGAACAACACAATCTCTAAAGGAGATTTCGGGTTTTCATGACGGAGTTTCATATACAATCAAATTTAAAGTGATGAGTCAATCTTGTTTCACGTTTTTGTCGCCGGTTCAAACGAAACGAACTGATTCCATATAAAAATCCTTAAAAGGAATCACTGTGCATTTTCACCTCTGATACTGTATAACCTCAGTAGGCTGCGTTAAACGTCCCCTTAGGGAAAATGTGAACATATCGATGATTTATACACATTTTAAGTCAGTTTGTGTGGCGCGTCCAGTGTACACGTTCCCAGAACGTCTTTACACATGCTTAAAACGTTTACACGGTATCGTGTATGTGGGTGTTCTCAGGTTTCAAGATGGATGTGTACAGTAAAAGTGTTTCAGATGATGATATAGTTCCATTTTTTCCCCCCTAGTTTTTTGTAATGTGTAGTTTATTCTGATGAACCAGAAGCAAACTCATGTGATGAGAACTTGGCTGGAATCGGCAGCTTTGAGCTTCCACATCAGCGGGGTACCATTACATTGACTTGTTGAGGTATCCAGCTGTATAGGTGTTTGTTTATGTGTGTGTGTGTGTGTGTGTTTGTTTGCTCGGTGACTCTTAAGGAGAGAGAAACAGCAGGTGTGGGGAGAGCTAATGAGAAGACTCCATTTTGCTGGCTGACATATCCCAGCATGCTCGCTGCTGTCTAGTCGAGCGCACCGAGTGAGAGATGACGAGCTGACAGCGCGCCGCACAGGAGATGAGTCCTCTGTATGTGTGTGTGCGTGTGTGTGCGTGTGTGTGTGTGTGTGTGTGTGTGAGGGGTGTTTTCACTTTCAGTGCTCCTCAAAGTACCTTGGAACTTCAGTACAGGGAGATAGAGGGGCGTCCTTAAAGAAACAGTTCATAATTTATCCCTTATACCACAGCGTTCTTGAATTCTCGAAGCTGATTGGTCAGAAGGTGTTGATTCATTTTCTATAACAGCGGCTCTGAGAGTAGCGCAGCTGCAAATCACAGGTTTATATCAATGCGCTCGTTCTGATACGTTATGGTTTCTATAGTAACCGCTCGTTCACAGGGACTGGTATGGCGGACACTCCGCGTAAACGGATGTGGAATTGTCGAGGAGATGTTTCTTTAAAATTTTATGGAAGGAGTTTCCAGTGTGTGAGTGTGTATGTGAGTGTGCCCTGTGATGGATTGGCCCCCTGTCCAGGGTGTACCCCACCTTGTGCCCCATGCTCCCTGGGATAGGCTCCAGGTTCTCCGTGACCCTGAAGGAAGGATAAGCGGTATAGAAGATGGATGGATGGATGGATGGATGGATGGATGGATGGAAGGAGTTTCCAGTGTCAGCGCTTTGTAAGAGTAAAGAGTCAGAGGTAAAGCTGTAACTCCGACACCTTTAAGGACACGCGTATGCTTCATGTGCGATGTTCACACTCCTAAACACTCGCTTATTGATTTTTCCAGTCTCGGATTTAGAAGCAGCTATCTGTCAGTCTCCTGATGGTGTGAACGAAGTGTCTCCTTCTCTTAAAGGAAGCATTTAGGATCATTACAGGCGGCGTGCTCTATAAACCCCAGGTTGCCACGTCTACACAAATCAAACAATGGACCAAAACCTAATGGAGGATGCCACCAGTTTCCAAGGCGACGATTATGATAGATTTCAGCGAGACAAGACAGGTAATTGGAAAAAGATTGATGGGCAGAGAAGAAAAATCCCATCAAAGTCTCTTTGGGAATAAGTATACGACAATGCCGGGGCCTGCATTCTTTCAGCCATCGCGATCCCTCTGTCTGTCCATCTATTTCAGATAAAGGCACAATTCGCCGGCTCTGACACACGAGACGTCTCTGACAATCCTCATCCACCGAAAGGAAATAAATGATCGGCTCTAACGTGCTGTCAGGATCAAAAATGATTTCTGGTGTTTGTTAACAGGACGCACAGAACCTTCTTACCTCCAGGACTGTTTTTAACACGCTTTGTCAACGTTGGTTAAATCTCGCCCGGCGTAACAGCTGGCGCAATACGTCATCAGCTCAAGTGGGGTTTCGTGGACTAGGCCATAAATTCCCCTCTTTATTCACTGCCTGATGTTACCTTTTTTTTTTTTTTTTTTTGGTTTTACGCTCGAGCTAGTTAACAAGAAATACAAGTCTATCTCAAGCTAAATATCTCCCACAAACCACACATAGTTCTCCAGTGATGTCATGTAGAATCACTGACATGGTTTAGGACACGTGGGAGTGTGGGATTTACTGTAGTCTATAAATATGAACAAAAACTTCACCACATAATTGAATGTTACTCATGGGGGCCGCCATCTTGGATGACCGAGTTGATAGAGCCATATCACATACCTGTAGCTCCCGCCTGGTTTCCCACTGACGCCAAGAAGGGTTGAGCCTGGCCAGAACCTGGATGGAAGACCTCCAGGGGAAAACTAAGGTTTCTGCTGAAAGTCATATTAGGCCAGCAGGGGGCGCTCACTCTGTGGTCTGGAAGCCCCAGTATAGTGATGGGGACACGATAATGTAAAAACAGCAAGGTCTTTCGGATGAGATGCTAAACCCAGGTCCTGACTCTCTTATCGTAAAAGAGTAGGGGTATAACCCCAGTGTCCTGAAAAAAAATTGTCACCATTGACCCTTCTCTATCATGGCCCCCTAATAATCCCCATCTCTGAATTGGCTACATCACTCTCCTCTCCTCTCAACCAATAGGTGGGTGTTCTGGCGCAATATGGCTGCCGTCGCATCATCCAGGTGGATGCTACACACTGGTGGTGGTTGAAGAGATCCCCCCCAACTCCCCCATACTATGTAAAGCGCTTTGAGTGTCTAGAAAAGCGCTATGTAAATCTAAGGAATTATTATTATTATTATTTTTATTTTTCGAAATGAACAAAGCCGTAGCCCCAGTGCAATAGCTGATTGGCTATTTACTGGATTTAGATTTGTTTTTCCAAACCATTCGTTAATAGCTCCACTATATGGCAAAAGTATGTGCACCCCCGACCATCACACCCATATATGGTCCGTCCCCAAACTGTTCCTACAAAGTTGGAAGCACACACTTGTATAGAAAGTCTTTGTATGGTGTAGCATTACAATTTCCCTTCACTGGAACTAAGAGGTCCAAACCTGTTCCAGCATGACCATGCTCCTGCACAGAGCCCTGACCTCAACCCCACTGAACTCCTTCGGGATGAACTGGAACTGGAGCCTCCTCACCCGACATCAGCGCCTGACCTCAACCTCACTAATGCTCTTAGTGCTGAATGAACACAAATCCCCACAGCCACACACCAAAATCTAGAGGAAACCATTCCCAGAAGATTGGAGCTTATTATAACAGTAAAGGAGGACTAAATCTGGAATGGGATCTTCAACAAGCACATAGCAGTCAGGTGTCCACTTAGTTAGCACACTGCTAAGACTCTACGTGGTTAAAAAAGACTGTTCTCACGGTATTTTCCAGTTGCGTCCAACATCTGCCAGGGTTCTTCTCATTCTCTCTCAGCTGACTATAAAAGGTTCGGTCTAGAACAACAGTAAAGTGTTAACACTTCCAAGTAGGGATCTATTTAAAAAGCTTTAATATTTAACCATACAAAAATGTTTTTTTTTTTAAATGTTAACAATACACTATTCCATCTTTGGCCTTAAAGGTTCTCTGCAGAGCCTTATACCAAAGTGTTTGCCTTTCAAGGACAGTTTCAAGTAGAAGAAAGTTATAAAACCATCCAAAAAAAAAATAAAAGCCTCTGCGGAACCATGTACACGTTCATACACTATTAAAAATGTTCTAGCACCCTAAAGTGAGAGCCCTTTGCTTTGTCCTTTGTAGGGGAAAACAGTCTATCTAGAACCCTAAAACAGAAACGGTTTAAAAATATCTAGGACCGTTAGCCCCGAAGAGGATTCCAATGGGTGTTGGTGATAAACACTTTTAAGTCACCAGAGGAAGTCAACAAGGGTGTGTTAAAAGAGTTAGGGTTCATAATGCAACCCTGTCACGTTCCCAACGTCAACAGTATTGGCCCCTCCTCTTCCTCAACCTTCCTGCAGGCCGTGTTAGGATATGGCAGGCTCATTCCGGCACTTCTGGATGACACGGTGTCTAAGAATGTCAAGTCAGCCCCGGGCTCGGAGCTCAGGTGCACGTCACGTCGATCTCTCTGGGACGGGAACGTGTGAATAAGTAGGAGGGAGAAGGGTGATTTTGAAATTGTGCGTGTAGGTGTGTGCGTGTGGGTTTTAGCCGGGCGGCGGTTGGCACGGTGAACAATGGCGGTGTTGATAAAGGACCCAGCTACACCTGTAGCGCTTGATTTTATCGCGCTGAGGCTCGCGGCAGCCCCTCCTCCTCTCGGGGGCATTGCTGTCTCCAGCCTATCAGGAGCGCTAACTCTTGTTAAAAGTGACTCAGAGTCGGGTTTGAGTGGGGAGCAAAACTCGCCCATGTGTGAAAGAAAAGGAATTACCTTGACCTTTTGTTTCACGCCGCCTGGCTCTGCTAATGCCTAGCAGGCATGCTGGTCTCACCACAACAGACTTTTGCAGCAGACAATGGGGCAGATAGCATGTAGTTTGGCATGCAAACTTAGCCCCTTTTGTTGCCTGTGGTGACAGGTTCTCTTTCTCTCTCTCTCTCTCTCTCTCTCTCTCTCTCTCCATATCGCTCACTCTCTCATTTGAACAGTTTAAGCTGACAGCTAAGCTTTGTGCTAGGCTCCTTCCAGACCGAGCGTTTGTTGTGTTGACAGCACGGTGTTTATTGAGGCGCCGTGCTGCGTGAGACATTTGTGTATTGGGTTCTATTAGAGTGTTTAGAGGGTGTGATTTTACCACACAAGGCTCCCCATCCCCCCAAACACACACACACACACACACGTCTCCATGTCTCACTTCCTGGTCTGACAGAAGCTTAATTTAAAACACAGCCAACATCTCTGGGTTGTTCACACCAGAGGTGACAGAAGCTCTTAGCTACTCTTCACGCATCTCCCAACTTCTTCATCTTCTTTCTCTCGTGCTCTCTCTCCTCTGGCCCAGAGCCATTTAGAGGTTCAGGATGGAGTAGATCAAGAGTGAGAGAGTGAGGGGGGGGGGAGAGAGAAGGAGGATCCAGCACAAACAGAAAGACTGACCAGTCAGGGATCTCAGTTGATGGATGGCTGTTTTCTAAAGACCAGTTTCTTTTATTGGCTGGGTTAGAGCCTTATTTACCCAAAAGCCACAAGCGTGTCCTCTGGGAATGGGGATGCAGCTGCAAGGGATATAAAGAAGAAAAAGAAAGGCTGCTAAAGATGCTGATGCACACCTACATGTCATTGATACTCAGAGTATCACCCTGGATTCACACTAGCAAGCGACCAAGTGACACGTGACTTGTGACCATATATTTCCAATGGTGACGCTCAACTGAGATAGGATCTTCTCGTTGTTTGAAATCTGAAAAGAAAAAGTGTTTTGATGTGGACAAACCAATGTCCAGCAAATTCATCAGACAAATCGTATCGCATGGGTCGTCCTACCTCTGCTTACCTCCTGGGAACCTCACCGTTCTTGGTTTGGATATGAAAAAAGAAACGGCCCATTTCCAGCACGGAGTAAGCAACCTGTTGTCCACGAAATATGTGTTGCGTTTATAGAATTTCCCAACAACCGTCTGGCTAGCTCGCTAATTTTGAAGTAAGGATGAATGTGAACAGATTGTCTACGTTTATTATACCTCAGCGCCGTTGAATACTCGAATCCGATCGGTCAGAAGTTGATCCATTTCTTTTTTTTTTTTAAATACCGGGTTTATATGAATACACTCGTTCTAATACCTTATAGTTTCTATAGTAACGGTTTCTATAGTCATTTGTATGGCGGACACGCCGCATAATCTAAGACTAATAATAAACGGATCCGTGAATGAACTTGTTATTTAACAAAGGAAGCGTTTACAGTCGTTGACATGGTGAAAAAGGTGACGTTTGTGTAACATTTACGGAAGGAGTCTCCAGTGTCAGTGGAGAGAGGATGTAAGGAATGAACTTGGAGTGGAATTAACTTCCTAAATTTAATGTTAAACATTAAACAAAATGGATTTTAAAAAAAAAAGTATGTTTTTTGTGAAAGATTAATAAGTTAAAAATTGTAATCATGGGCAAATTGTTGTGGTATAACAGATGAAAACATTATACTCCGCTGCATCACACCATCTCATAACCGATTGATTTCCTATAACAGCACGACGTACGGGTTTTATTCCTTATGTATTTATTATTCGTTAAAGAATAGGATTTTTACACATTTTACACACCCAGGAGAGACGACACCACCCAGGACATCATCGAGTTGTCATTTCTGTTGCTTATTTGATTACAAATAAGCATGGAATATCGTATTTCTCTGTGTTTTTCTCTCGTGCTCTCCTTCTGGCCTTTCTAAGACAGGAAATTGCTGAAGCTCATAGAAGACACTCATCACAAAATGCCCCCAAATGGCTTCAGAAACAGCCCGAGTGGAAACTCCTGTTGTCTCTCCTGGGCCCAGCGAGTGTGATTGCTCGAATGTCTCTAATGGTGTTAGGCTGCGATTTTACGCACAGCAGGCCTCTGGGTTTCATTTGCCTCCACGCTGCCATGGTGGCTGATGGGACTACTCTCTGGGCGAACACGGAGGGAGGGGGAGCCACTCCTGAGAAGCACGATGTGTGTTTTTGAGCGAGGCAGATGCCTCAGCTCTCCAATCGCACCTCATTTGCATGTTCAAATAAGTACGAAATGACAATAGAGTAAATACCAGCAAAAGGGCAAAGCTTTGGAGGAATGATAATGAGATAAGGTTGGCCGAGATGAGAACCTAATCTTAAACTCTTAAAGTTCTTGGAGAGATTTTTATTTATTTATTTATTTTAAAAAAAAACCACAACAAAAATCTAACCACACAGCAAAAACTCGTAAAAACAGCAACGCATGCTGAGACTGGAATTCGGTTTTTGTTTGATTTGGCAGCTTACCTGAATTTTCCCTTGGAGTGGCTTTGCAACTCTATTTAAGTTTCTGTTTTCTTCCTTTAATCTCTTCAGCTCTCTAAAGCCCTCTGATTAAGTGAGTGCAGCAGGAATTAGTCTGGCCGAGCCTCGTATATATATCTCCGCAACACTGTACTGGAAACCTTGAATGCTAATGAGGCTAGCAAGCAAGCAATCTCTGGTTTCATAATTGTTTTATATTTCTTTTAGGGAGACATTACTAGCACCATTTTACACTCGGCTAAAACGTTCCTCATTTAGGGCTGAATGATGAAATACTTTTAGACCATGCTTTATTTATTTTGTGTTACTTGGTTGGGAGGAAGGTTCCAAGCTATAAACCCATTAATCGATCATGCTAGGAAGAATCCATGACACTGACGAGAGTATTCTTTAAGGAAACTGTCTTTGTGTGGTTTTATTGACTCTAACTATGGCCATTGTTAGCCTCCTGCCAGGCTGTGTGTTCTCCAGGTCTCCTCCCTGCTCTCTCTCTCTCTGTGGTGACAGACTGCCGTTCAGGGTGGCGCAGCTGAAACCGGAGCTTCTAGAGCTTCTTGACCACACTGAACCGTGGCCGTTGAAGCGTTGAGTGTGAAAGCACAGAGGCCTGGGGCTTTTCTCCGATGATAGCATCGAGAGCTAGCCACAAACACGCCACACAGAGTCCAGCCTCAGAGTTGTGGAGCTGGGGGGGAAGGTTAGCTTGCGCAGCTGCTAGCTCCAGATTCGTCGTGTGGTTCTTTTGAATATCGTTTCGATGTACAGATGGTCAACCGACACGATCAAATGTTATTGTGTTCGCAACGTCCGTGTGGCTAAATGCAGCCACGTGGCTTTGTTGAAATAAAGGATTTATACAATTCAGGTCACTGAAAGCGTGAAGCTCATGTTATAGCTAGCTACGTGTATGAAATATATGTTGAAACCTGATACTACGTTATCGCAATCACTGAGTCTGTATTTATGTATTTTTTCCTCTACCAATTTAACAGCCATACAGTAAGATCTAGACTTTAATGAACTCACTTTACTGAATCAATTGAGAGGGTTTACGCACAGACTTAATTGCCCATTAGGTTTAGCTCTGATGAGACACTATGATGTCCAACTATTTATTCAGACCTATACAGCGCTAGCTTCATATTATAGGCTAACACCTGACAGCTACGGCTGGTATAGTTATAGCTACGATATAACCGTGTGAGTTTTACGAGGATATAAGATATAAATGTGAGCGTCTGGGGGCAATTGTATCAAACCTACGCATAATCGTAGCTATTTGTAACCTAGCAAGTCACAAGAGCTAGCTTGCTAGTTGCAATAATGCTAGCCGATCTGCTAGGCTAGTACAAACTCCTTAGTTGGCTATAAACAAACACTTGTCTTAATTGTTCGTTTCATCAACAATATCAGTTCTCAAATACGTCTCAAAAAAGTTGGGAAAGAGTCAAAAAAACAACAACAAAATGCTGGAAAAGTAAGTGATACTAAAAAGGAACAGCTGGAGGAACATTTCGTAAGTAATTTGATTAATTGGGAACAGGTCAGTAAGTTGATTGGGTATAAAAAAAAACTTTTTTGGAATTGGGGTTGTACAAGCCAGACAACAGAACCGTTTTTATTGCTCTTAGCTAGGCATTTTAAATGTGTAGCTGCTGAAAGATTTCGCCGTTTCGTTAACATTAGCATCAGTGTCGTAGCTAACAAACCATTCAGTTTGTTGCAGTTGACACTAAAGCGTTAAAGTTTTTTCACTAGGAATCTTCGTTTTCAACGGAGGTCATGGAAATAACACGGGTTGCTTTTCTCGGTGTCTAAATAACACCGTCCCTACGCTCCAACATTACTGCTTCTTGGTTCCACACAATTAGCATTTGATGCTGGAACCAAGCCGTTCTTACCTCCCAGAATCACTTCTTTTGATTAGACCCCAGCATCAAGTCAGTAGAAAAGCGCTTAGCATGACAAACTCTTGTCAGCATGATCACGGTTGCTGCCTGGAGTCCTTAATTTGCAAGAGTTTTAGTTCATATTATTGTCTGCTTGTTTTTTTTTTCCACCCCCAGAACTCTTTCCTATGCTTATTACGGTTAAGGAGGTAGACGGGGAGAAATCGAGGCACTCAGCGTCTCGTTCTGCAAAAGTACACTTGTCCAAGAGCTCGGAGAGCTTAATGAGTTCCTCACGAACGAAATGGCACAAGTCCTTAATCAGACCGCGCTGTGAAATTGCATTTAATTACTGTCTAGCACTTTGAGGATCTCTGTCCTAGATGACGAAGTAGATCCGTACAAAGAAAAGCACCTGTACAGAAATTCGCAAATTCACTGGGTGGAGTTCACTCCGTGGACCGAATCTAGCTGTACCTGAACGAACACGACGCCAGCTAAAAGATCATAAATCATACACCATTCATAGGAAGCTCCTTCCGGATGTGGCTCCTTTGGCCGCTCGCCCTGCTTCTCCCTTCCCCCTGCGAGCTTTCGCAGACCTCAGGAGCTCTCCTGTCCTGCGTTCTGGACCGCTGCATTAAAAGCTGATACCCTGGGCACAGCCAAATGGTCTTCCTCAACCCCCATCAAGTCATACCATTGTCTGTCGGAGAAGCCACCAGATGGTTTGTACCAGATCGGCTGAAGTATCAGTTTTACACCAGCGCAACCACTGGGAATATCCTCTACAGCAATTAACTTTGGTTACAATCGAGAAACTGATGGCACCGTCCTGCTCCTTTGTTCCGAAAAGATGGCTCCCGCATTGGGGTGTTATTATGTGCCTCAAAGCACGCCACGGTCCACTAACGACCGAGTCTGTATGTGCTATTACAGAGAAGGGGAAAAAATGGCTGAGATGGGGTTAAAACCTGAGAACGAGAGGGGTAAAGAAAAGAAAAGAGCAGTTATTCACGGCTCCCGGTCAATGACTGATAACTCGAGGTAAGCAAGGTGTGTCAGCGTCCATCAGTCTTCCTAATTAAAGCTTTCGTACCCATCTTTCATAGCACCCATTTTCCACAATGCCATTAAACACACACTCCCACACAGACACACAGAGCCATTGTGTGTCACTGTTGACTCGGCTGCGAGCGAGCATGCAGGAAATGCCCTATATTGACATTGGAATGTCCCTTCGATGTACCTCGCCTATGTGTCACACTCATAGGCACCACCTTTTCCCACTGCAGTGTATAGGATGACCTTCCGGGAGCTTCCAGACAAACTGATGCATCGTATCAGGGAAATGGGCGTATACGTTCACATCCGTGCTCAGGAATGAGGATTGAGAATGTAAAGACCTTCGATAGGAAAAGAAAGCGGGAAGAGCGTGATACAGGACTCTGTTCATTTTAGGGTACTTTTCCAGCGTCCTTAAATGACGAAAACCAAACCACACTATGTCCCGAATAAACAAAAAGGACCGATATCGCTCCGATTCCGTCAGCGTTCTTCGAGGTCGAACTCTCTCAGCATCTTTAGTCATCTTTATTCAGACGTGGCAGAATGTGGACAGAGCAGAGATCGCCCCAACCAGAAGGCGGGTTACGAGCCTTCATTTAGGAGGAATTACAAGCGGCGCAGTCATTTCACGCTTTTCAAAAGATTTTAACAGATCTGTTTACGAAGCAGATGGAGAAAAGATCGGCCTCGCCGACTTTCCAATCACGGATGATTAAAAAAAAAAAAGAAAGAGAAAAAAAAGCTTTCTCCGCCCGAAAGACACAATAAGCACAAGAGCTCGGACTGTTTTGAGAAAAGAAGGCACGCTTTAGCTCCCGCAAATTTCTCCCCGGCCCATAATGCATTTCACAGTGTGTTTATTAGCGCGCCAGCCATGTGGAAGGTAGAATAATGACACCATGGAGGGAAAAGACTGCAAGGACCATTAGCTAAGTGGAGCAGCTCAGACACAGGAACCAGAGAGGGACACACACACACACACACACACACACACACACACACACACACACACACACACACACCATCTACATAAGCAGTCTCACTTCCCAAAAAGAGTAAAAATACACATTTTTTTAAAAAGTTAAACTCCACTTCTTAGAATCTTTTTAAAACTCTGAATAGACGCACAGCACCACGCCATCATTAACAAACGTCTGAAAGCCGTCACTGAAAAGATCTGATCATATCTGATTGTATTGCTGGTCGGATACAAAGCAGGCTCTCTCTTTACTTCACAGTGACTCAGACCCTGGTTCATGACCTGCCGAGGTTAGCTCGTACGCACTCACAGACATAAACACAAAGAAACACACTCTCCTACAGAGCTACGCAGGCAGGATTTGTTCCATTACTTATGAAGGCTAACATTCGAAACAGGCTCCAGAACTTTCCTGAATCTGAAACTTCTCTACTAAGCCTGGAAAATGCAACACATGCTGCTTATTTGGACAACTAGTCATGTCTGAATCAAATACATCCCATAATCCTGTGCATCAGCTCCAGTATGGCAGCCGGTGGGAAGAAAAACGAGCTAGCAAGCAGTTTGCATACAAATCTTATACACATGTTGAAACAGCTGGTAAAAATATATTCACTTTAATATTTCCGACAATTGCTTATTAGTGTAAAAAAGTGTAGAAATTTTCAGGCTAGCAAACATCAAACTTTAGCAATGTTAGCATATCAGCTAGGCTAAGTGCCATACATACCGTCTATACTGTACTATACAATATGTGACCTTTAATTATCGCACAATTGATCATTTTGTCATGATTTCATACGGGATAACAGCAGAATAAAATTCGCTGTCAGAACGTAACGTTGCTAACGTTGCTTGCTAACTCTCGTCCTGTGCAATCCGAAGCTAACTCTTCTATCTTTCATAACATGCCACCAATAAGAGCCGACAAATTAGCAGTAGAGACCCACAGGCACTATTACAGTTTCCATTAAAACCAACTCAATTCCCATTAAAACCATTACAAATTCTATGAGGGTTTCTACTGTTTTTTTTTTTTTTCCAGCAGTGCAGGTACATCGGGAATTAAATATTAGCTAGTTGCTACAA
Source organism: Ictalurus furcatus (assembly GCF_023375685.1). NCBI lineage: Eukaryota > Metazoa > Chordata > Actinopteri > Siluriformes > Ictaluridae > Ictalurus > Ictalurus furcatus. The sequence continues at coordinate 1,918,491 of NC_071274.1, forward strand.
ATTCACTACAAATTTTTACTAGCTGACCAATCGATCAGCCCTTCAATAGGCTACAAACTAAATTTTAGAATACGGATCCGTCATCAATGGTTAACTACACGGGAAGAAAGGAATAACGCAATATTAACATTCTAGCTAAACTATTATTAACTAACTAGAAACTCTGATTAACGCATTAGTAAGTACGCAGAGACGTATGCGGTAGTTAGCTAATTAGCTATTAGCGAATCAATAACGAGTATTTCTTTCATGCCAAAAAATGTCAATGAAAACAGAACGCGATGATTTGCAAATCTCATAAACCCATATGCTATTCACAATAGAACATAGAAAACATATCAAATGTTTAAACTGAGGAAATGTACCGTTTTTAAGGGGGAAAAAATACGGTCATTTTGAATTCGATGTCTGCGATACGTCTCAAAAAAGTTGGGACGGCGCCAGCAAAAGTCTGGAGAAGTAAACACAGGCATGATTCCTGGAGGGTTCTTTGGATAAGTTATAGATCCTAACTTCATAACCATGGTTTTACTCTGATGTTGTAGAGTTAAAGGTTCCTCCAGCAGGACAAACTGAAGAAATCTTTCTGGTCGTACAGATTTTACCCTAGATTTGTAACGGATTTTTATTTATTTATTTTTTCATGGATAGATTCAGGTCTGGAACTGAATTTTCGTCTCGACTACTGTCCTGCCTTCTGTGAACGCAGAGCTGAAAGAGTGATGTCACTAATCATCCTGAATAATAACTTGGCACCGAGTGGCGCAGCAGGTGCCATAGCGACCAGCTGTCACTTTGACATGAGTAATAAGTGGCATCACTGCGCTGATAATGACACCATCAATTTGCACGCGGGCCCGTGACATGGACAGTGTTTGGATCAGTGGGGGAAAAAAAAAAGGCCCGTCTCTTTGTTTTTGGAGTATATTCAAGCGTCGAATGAGTAACGCCACTTTGCTTTCCCTCTCCGTACTCTATGCCGAGGCACAGATAAACAAAGATGGCACTTAGAGTCCTTCCAAAAAGCTCAATTATACATGAAACAAAATGATGGAGGAGAGACAAATGCGAGCTCGTGTCGCCACCATGAAACTATCTCATCTATTGGGCATGGACTGAAAATCAAAGCTGCGTAGATACCATCTCTGAGTACCTCTGAGGTTTTTTTTTTTTTTTCTTATATATCGTATTGAGCTTTGCATTTCTTGGTGCAAATACTTGCTTAGAAATGGGAAGGAACCCTAATCTGAATTTAAATTTCTAGCTTGGCATCCCGCGGTGTGTAAGAAACTCTGCTTTTATGCACTGGCATGAATCTCAGCTGTCAAGAAGGAGCAAGTAAAGACTTGAATTGAATAAAGATGTCATACTGTACAAGGTTATGCAGGAAAAAAACGTGAAAAAAACGTACAAAAAAAAAAAGAAAAAAAAGAGATATCTCTTGTATCTTTGAGTCCTGTATCAGAGAGTTGCACACCTCAGATGCATTGAGAACGTTCTGGAAATTTGGCACACTCCGTTTTCCTGTCACTGTCAAATCTGAATTCCTCCTCTGGGCTCTCTTGTGAGAAAAGAAGTGAGACATGCTTTTTGAAGCCTGTGACAGATGTTTTGTCATGTTTTGTACTTTTGCTGCTTTGTTCTTTTGGGATGACAAAACAGAGACATTTTGGAACGCTAAAAGAGGAACTTTACTTTCTTTCATCGCCTCCTTCCTTTTACTCATTTGTGGTTTTTTTTCCCCCTCCTGTACCTCTAACTTGCCCCTTCGGATCGTCACCGTCTCCGGCGTCCCCCCCTTCTCGTTCTCTTCTCATCTCGACCCTTCTGTCACCCTCCTCCTTTCCTTCTTTCTCTCCATCCTTCAACCCCACGCTCGCTCTCCTGCCGTTACACCAGATATTAAAACAAATCAGCCATGAAATAAGCTCCTTCCTCCATCCTCTGTCGAGCTGTCGGAGCTTGTTGCCATCTACGTTGGATGTATTCGCTCGTTCACCTCTTCACGGTCTCCGTGTCTCGTCCCCTCTCGACTCCCCCATCCTGAACGATTGTGCTCCTGCCAGATGCAGAAATGGTAACGGCGCCAGAGATGGGCTAGTCGGATTCATGAAAAAGAGATCATGCTAACGTGTATGTTCTGAGTCAAGGCGTCTACCTCAAACTCCTGTACCTGCTGTCACAATTGGCAAAGCGAAAAGGCTACCTTTAGCGTATATCATTATCACTTGAAGCTGACTCCTTAGCAAGAGACTTTTAGTTCGAATATAAAAGCTTCTTTCAATTAAACAGAGCACGAAATTGATGCTAAACAAGGTCAGCCGAAGCTTAGCCAGGAAGGGTGTGTGTGTGTGTGTGTGTGAGACAAGTTTTTGGTTTTGGTGGAGGCATAGTGTGCCAGCAGTGGGTAAAATCACAAATTTACTGCACACATCCCTGTGATTTGCTCCAGCTCTTTGGACCTTGGGGGGATGTTCCTTACACCAAATTTCCATTAAACAAATCCTCTGTAGGGAGCACACATCCAGTCATGAAATGTCTGCTCCAATTTTTTTTTTCCAGCTGGGCCAATCACAGACAGGCTTCAGGCTTGCTATGGCGACAGAAGGCAACGAAAAGGTTCATCGACTCCGCATCGAGAATCTTCGCTTTCTTTCATCTGCTAGTGGTTGAACGTTTTTATGTTGGTCGGTTGATGCTAAAAACAGCGATATTAATTTATCATACTGTGCTTCTTAGGCTATTGTAGCTACTATGTATAGTAGTTCCCAACATAAAGTGTGGTAGTAAGGTGCTGGATGACCACGAGACATGAGAACCGCTTTAACATGACTTTGATTCTACACGTCTCTGGAGCTGTAATAGAGAGATGAATCCCCTTAGTTGGCGTTTTAATGGTGTTCAATCCAAAATCTCCCACAGATGTTGAGCTCTGGTGTCTGTCAAGGCCAAGTACATATACTGTACGATTCACATTATATTCCCGCTCATCACAGTATTCAGTGAGCCCTTGTTGTCTGTGGATGTGGGCGGAGTCATCCATTAAGAGACCACACACCCATCGTTAGTTAAAAGTGATCAGTCACTTTGGCTTGATTTGCAGTGACTTTTCTCTCCAAGGAGAAAAGTGGAAGGAAACGATGGCGGAAAAATACGTTTCCTGTGCTACTGATCTTACGGAGTTATGGACGTGAAAGTTTCTTTATGAACCCCTGTTCTCCTTCCAACCATGCTGGTAGCAACTTACAGCCACCTTGTATTGCTCCCATTGTCTTGCTCTGGTCGGATTTAATTAAAGAGATCTTAGAGCACTGGCTCTGAATGGGTTGTGCCCAGGGGCTGGATTTTGCTGAGTAGAAAAGGCTCCTGTGCCTCGGCGTCGACGTGGGCTTCCTCCGAGGTTGGTCTGCGTGGGGAATGCCAGGCATGGGAGGAGAACAAAAGCCTGCACTGTCCCATAGAGAGAACCAGGGCTCCTGCAGGGCCTCAGCTCAGACCCTAGGCCCCATCCACGAACGACAACAGGAATATTAGCCTCAGGCTTGCTCTTCGTTGGCCTCATGAACAATTCAAGGGACCCAAAACATCACGGAGTCCGAGAGATGTAAAGCAAGTCAGCAGGAACATTCGAGGCTCTTTGAGATCGTCGGCATCATTCCTCTTTCCCTACCTCGCGCCGTGTCATTCCTTTTCTCCCACTCAGCACGTGCCTGCCATTCCCCTGCGCCTCAAATCTCACACCAAGCCCAAGGAATGCTTATTTGCATGCTATCGTTATTAATCACAAGATTCCTTCACCTCTTGCTGTTATGTGCTTTGAGCTTGGCATGCACTCGAAGGAAGGTGCACGCTTCCAGGAACAGGTCCGCTCGAATTTGGAAATTAGATCTACAGAGCAGAGTGTGTGTTACGCTCTTACGTCTACGGCACTGCTCACATTGCTTTTAGGTTGGAGCCATCGCTATTGTATAACGACCAAGCCTCTTCTAGCGTCTAGATTTTCCTCTTGGCCATCTGCTTATTCAGCGAGAGAAAATTTCATGAATGCTGCATCTCTTCTACCCACAGCTGACTGAGCGCCTAAAATTGCAGGACCTCCTTACAGAGTAAAGCTGTGTATTATTATTGGGAAAGTGGTAAGAGAGGGCTTTCATATGCGAAGACTTAAATGTCGACACTTTACATAATTTCCACTGCTTTTATCTATGGATTAGTATTAGTTGAGATCTGAATTGTATTCTGCGAGAGCGGGGGGAAAAAAAAAAAACATTTCACGAGCCTAAATGTTAATTGCCTTCATTCTGGGCGAAAGAAAGAACCCCTGAGAGTTGAAGGCAGCGCTGTTCTTTGTGACATAAATAAACACACACACACACACACACACACACACACACACACACACACACACACACTGCATACAATTAATGGAGGTTTAACTACGTGCAAGGACTAATTTCTTCCTCTCTTCTACCCCTTCCGACCACGGCTCTGAGACGGGTGAATTTTCTGGCAATTACCACTCGGTTACCATGGTTATTACGAATAATTCCAGGTTATTCATACTCGGAGTGCCAATCAAGCCAAAGACTCACCCGTTCATTATCTTAGGCAGGTTATTTTCTCTGACTGCAAAGTGATTTAGTCGGCATGATTGTAATCACAATTCTGGAGCCCTGTAGTTCATCATTGAAATGGAGCTCTTTCAGGCATTAAAAGAAAAACACCAACACTGCCATCTTCCCTGCAAGCAAGAAGACAACAAATCAGCTTGTTTATCATCATCTCAAACACTGAGCCCTGTTTACTTTTTCTAAGCTAATTTTACCTCTATTGATGTTTAATCTCGGACAGACAGGCATCTCTTGGCGTTAAACAGGAGGACCATCTGCCACACCTGGACTTTGGCACCTGTCCTGATGATGGTTTTTTTTTTCTTTTTCTTCCTCAGACAACGGCCACTTTGACTGAGCGACACTGCCTATTTAAGATTTTAATTGTCTGTGCTGACAAAGCTGTGATTGCGCTGCCTATGCGGCTGCCAACCGAAGCAGCCGTCCATTTATTTCAGAACGATCTTCCACTCCGGCAGCTTCAGGCCCATCGCTTGTTCCATCTGCAGAGGAGCAGGTAGTCTCGTATCCTCTGGTGCTCTCGGCATTGGTAAATTGATTCTTATGATGTTTACCTTTAGCCCATCGTATTAATTAACCCATAAATTAGCTTCTAAGTTCCTCAGAGGTATTCTGGAAATGAGCTGGTTAATTAACTTACTGTGCCTCTGGCTATGAGCCGTGTATTAACATCACGTTTATAAAAGAGGGACCGACCGAGAGACGTCATTTAAAGGTAACATCTGTTAACAGCTATACCGATTAAAAGAACAATGCCTTGTTAGTCCATTGGGCGAGATAGGAGTCTCCTTATCACAGCTTAAGGTAGAAGTCCGTAATCTTTTGCACAAAAGGTCTTTGTGGGGACAAAACCGTGTTCAGACAACACACCTGACTCGACTGATCAAGCAACCTTGCTGAAAGAACGACAGCTTAGACCGGGTTTATGCTGGTCTGGTGCTGGTTAAGCTGCTCGTGGACATTCAGGGAAGACTTGACACAGGTTTTTTAAATCTTTATGAGTAAGACTTTGGGAGGAATTGCTGATCGTACTTTGGTGTTTGCAGTGGTTTTATTTGCATAAAATGGATGATAAACAGCACAGCCGATAGCAAAACACAAAGGCTGTGCAGAAGACACTACTACTTATGCTTTATTTCGGTGCCGGCTATGAATGTCCAACGTTAAGGTAAAACGCAGAAAAAGCCCTTTCTTATGACACAAACAGGGACTTTTCATGCCCGCAGTCAGAGCTCGGAGATGCTCCTCTTAATTCCTTTTCAAGAGACAACGTGGCCATTCATTTTCTCGCTCTGGAAATTCCAAGGAGCATCTTCATGGACGATGGGGTTTGATAACAAGGAGAAGCAGTAATGATTTGTGCTGGAGAGAGGTAAGCACTGCAGTGTGAGCGTAGGCACGAGCGGATCCACACCTCCCCTTTGTCTCAGGCTTGGGAATGAAAATGCCTGGAAGAAATTCCGGAGCCTCTCATTCTCACCATCCCAGTCATGAGCCAAGTATCCATAAGTGGTCTGCATTGCCACACTGCTGGCTCAGAAACCCCTTATCACACTCGAATAATATATTCCTCACATGTCATGGGCATAACACTGAGGACGTCGCATAACGGACGTCACTCACCCACAGCGCCGCCTCCTCCCTCTGTGCACCATAAACCGAGTATTATTATTGATCCAAGCAGACCTAGGTGTAGCTCTGGGTTTCCTGCAGCCTGACTGGCTCCACCGAGCTGGAAAGGTCACCGTGAGGGCCCGGTTCTGGAATGATGAGTACGCTAAAACACTCCGCCTACAGTGTAAGGGAGTAGAGAACAAACTTGGAATAAACCAAGTCAGCAGATTTATTGTGCAAGACACTGCAAAATTACATCAAGAGGGGACTAGGAAGGGGGTTTGAGGTGTTTTTGTTGATTGTATAAAAAGACACTAAGGCACTATTTAAATGAAATTGACTCTTTTTAATTTATTTTAATTTATGATGTGGCCTCACACCTCCAGGGTCGGGGGTTCGATTCACGCCGCGGCCCTGTGTGTGCAGAGTTTGAATATTCTCCCCGTGCTGTGGGGATTTCCTCCGGGTACTCCGGTTTCCTCCCCCAGTCCAAAAACATGCATGGTAGGCTGATTGGCGAGTCCAAAGTGTCCGTAGTGTATGAACGGGTGTGTGAGTGTGTATGTGATTGTGCCCTACGATGGATTGGCACTTCGACCAGTGTGTACGCCGCCTTGTGCTCGATGCTCCCTGGGATAGGCTCCAGGTTCCCCGCGATGTGGCTAAAAAATGTCCGCAATCCAACCTCATCAGACAGAAGCTTCATCACTTCATGACCCTCCTCCACCTCCAGCCTTTGCATTCAGATGGCTCATCCCAGCACGCAAAGGCGGGAGGAGATGAGGAGAACAGATATGTATATCATTCTTATTCTCCCCTTCATCTGTTTCAAAAGCGCATCGTAAAGAAGGGGTGGGGGATTTGTGCTGGAGTAAATTAACAAGGGCCCTTGATATGCAGATCAGCGCCTATTAATCAAAGAAATGCGATTAGGGTTTCAAATGGGGATGAAGAAAGGCTCCATTATCTCACTGGAGTGTCACATCTAATAACGCGGAACAGCAATGTAATTCGGTGGCACGACGGCCTCGGGTGGAGAACTCGGCCCTCTGTGGGTGCCAGGTGACCGAAAAAGATGGGGGCAAGGATGCTTGGAAAAAGACAGAGTGCAAAAGAGAGTGAATCAGAAAATCAAAAGGATGTTCGTACAAGCGAGGTGGCCATGTGCACGAGGCTTTGATGTTAAAGTGGTTCTCAGTGCTCAGCACATGAATGACAGTGGGCAAGATGGAGAATAAATGTGCGGGGAAACTCTGAGCAGCGGTTGCACCATTTTATGGAGACACCCAAACACACACCATACCCATACTAATCAAAACAATTCAAACTGTAAGCACAAAGAAGTAAGACACAGAAGCTGTGCTCCATTCTGGAGACAGTTTCAAATTGGGCAAGTGTTTCGCCAAAACTGTAGCTTTGGCCGGCACTGCACTTGGGATGTCATCATATATTATAACTTTTAGCATGCTGTCTTACCTGAGGATGGACCATGAACTAGTGACAGTACCAGTCCTACGTACCAGGCACGTTCGCCTCGCACATCCAGGGTCGGGGGTTTGAATCCCATCTCAGCTCTGTGTGCGCGGAGTTTGTATGTTCTCCCCGTGCTTTGGGGGTTTCCTCCGGGTTCTCCGGTTTCATCCACCAGTCCAAAGACATGCCCCTCGCATCCTGCCCCAAGTTCCCTGGGATAGGCTCCAAGCTCCCCAACGAGCCTGTCTAGGATAAGTGGTACGGAAAATGGAGGGATGGATGGAAATGACTGTTATGAGAGTGGCCATACATTGCATTTGGGTGATAGTAGACTGCTCTTCGTGTTGAAGGGGCAGACTTTTATTTTGCCATAACTGAATCCATAGAAATGTCACAGAAATGCCAACCCGTGTAAAATTAGCAAGTGGGCACATCCTAGGTTTTTCATACCCTGTTTTTTAATCCCTCGTCCACCTGGAATTGCTCGTAAAGTTGTTTTTTTTGTTGTCCTAAACAAGCTGGAAATGTAATTTGTAGTCCGTGTATGGTTGTTAATAGAACTGCAGTTTGACGTGGTGTTTTTTTTCCTGCACAAATAAAACAGTCTGAAACAAGACCAACAAAAGCAACAGGTTTAGCTTTGACTATGAAAAAGACGACTACTTGTTTTTAAACTACTGCTCGACTAGTTACACATTAGTAGTCGTGCAACCCCTGGTACATACTGTTTGCTTGGAGTAAGACTCTCAAGGCATGCTTATCTGGAGAATAAATTATGGGTTTGCCTTCAATTAGAAGGATACAAACCAGGACACGCTGGCCAAAATTAGATACCTTGAAGGATACCTCTATACCCCCTCCCTGCTTTTTTAGCAGCTGGCCAAAAATGATGTTTACCCGAATAACTCGCTTTCAATTGGAACGCACGAACACGCAGTCTCTCCAGCCTGAATAAAGTCATAAGCTTTTAAACACCGAGCTGTCTCTTTGCTCGGTGCCAAATAGATTTTGACGATCGTCTTGCCACTGGGAAAAACACATCTCACCATTGACTGCAGGGCCCGCATTCCTCAGCTCCTTAGGAGCTTCAGAAATTATACCAACATTAATATTTAATACTGCCAGGGACCTGGGAAATACGCATGTGCACGAGGCCCTTTGTATGTGAGCCAGAAGAATGTGTGCTCTGTTGAGAAGTCTCCAGTGGAGGCGTGAGGGGACCATGGAGAGATGGTCTGCCATGGCTGTTTCATTGTGAATAATGCAAAGCAGGAGGACACCAGCATAAAGAGGTCAGATGCTACTCCATGGAGAGCGGGCAAACATAACCTTCCTTTTGCATTGAGCACAATAAAAATGAAATTATTCCTAGTCCATTTACAATACCAGAAATCTGGAAGTTCTGACGTTAGGTATTGAGGTCATGATGGACAATAAAGCATGGAAAGAGCAAATATGTACAAGCACGTATATGGTGATGTGATGGCGCAGTAGGTTTCACCATCTCAGAGACCCGTGGTCCTTGGTTCGATCCTGATCCCAGGTTCTGTGAGGAATTTTGTGTGTTCTCTCGGTGTCTATGTGGGATTCCTGCAGGTTCTCCAGTTTCCTTCCACCTCCCAGAAACATGCTAGTGGGTGAACTGGTGATGCTAAACTGTAAATCTAGGTGTGAATGTGCGTGGCACGGTGTCCTGTGATGGACTAGGTTCATTCCTGTGTTCCTGGGATAGACATAGCGTCATGAATACCTTCTGGACCAACAGTTTACCAGCATAATGACTCAAACACTCTGCACGAAGACTCGTTAACTAGCTAGGTCGGCTATCCGATACAACAGACGACTGACGACTCTCGGGCGACCAAACACGCCGTCGCTACACCCGAGTATCTTTGGGAAATCTGCGTACGTTTCATTCGAACCCAAACTAAACATGAACGCTAAACCGACAATCGACAAATTTTGAAGAAGACAAAAAAAAAAGCAAAGCGATAGCAGGAACCTTGGGGGACTGCACAATGCAAATTTAAGAAACTGTACAGACCGACATCCCTCGTGATGTGCAGGCCAAGGGACAGCCAAAGGCCAGGCAGAATGAGCTCATACTGATGCAATCCCTGTATCTGAAACTTCGCTGCAACACTCATGCATATTTAAAGCTGCAAGTCTTCTGGGTCCACGAAATTTTTTAGTCCAGGAGTAGAGAAATGGAGCCACTGGGCAAAATAGGACCTCCAAACAAAACTGTGCACACAACATGTGAGACAATCTCTAAGCAATCATACATTTGTTGTTCAGGAAAAGTGACCTTTTTAATCACAGCTTGGGAAAAACATTGGCTTCGATCCTCAGTGCTGCCTGTGGGAGTCTTACAAATGTTATTCTATTACAATAATCTATAGCTGTACATTCCCACATCACTGGTTCTGTGTAGCATGTTGCGCACTGCTAACTGTACTGTAAAGCTTTATGGGGATTTTCTGTTGTAATATTTATGAAATATTTTCAAAATAGGCTACCGCTATTTATTACGTACGAGTTCTTACAATCTTGTGAATATTATTTGAAAATGAATAATACATTTTTGTTAAAAAGGCATTAGGAAGCTGGTTTAATTCTATACATCTCTATACAATTTGTTTTAGTTACATCTGTATAATTTTACAATTGAGCAAGCATATTCTTTCGGTGTTGGTTCTATTCATTTACGATTAAAAAGCCAAAAAGACGAAAAAAAAACCCAAACAAAAACAAAAAAACACTATACAATCATAAATGATTTTGAAATAGCTTCATACAGCAGTGCTGCTGAATGTTTGAACCTGATTGGTCAGAAAGTGATTAATTGAAATCGAACTGAATTTAATGAACAGCCTTTGCATGTCTGCTGAAGTGGTTTTCCGTGAGAAAGGCGTTTATTCAACGTTTATGGAAGGAGTCTCCAGTGTCGTTGCTTCCTAACAGTCAGATGTAAAGATGTATCTTTTCTACATTTTCACGACGGAGGAGTTTACGCCTGAGGGTTTCTCTGTGTAAAAAAAAAAAACAACTTAATAATTAAAGGGGGGGGGGGGGGGGATTAGAGTAGCTGGTTTTGTGTACATTCCACAACATTAACGGATAAAAAGTATGACGTGACATTCTTTAATGAATGAAGATAAGCTCGTTAATAATTGGCATATGGTTGTGGTATAAGAGGAATAAAGCACTCTTATATGATAATAATCGACTTGAGCTTGGTAACCGCTTCACCACGCTCTTACGCATGACCCCGTTGTAGATTAACGGTAACATCGTTCACGTTTTATAAAATCAAATCCATTTGATTTATTTATTTATTTTTAACTTCACATGGATCACGACCGAATCCATTTTTATTACTCACTCTTGGGTACTTTCCTCCTCCTTATTATAAACCTCCTGCCTCCTCAAACAACCCTTCCTCTGGCTGACCAAAGCCATAAATCTCGCTCTGCCAGGTCTCAGGGGTGATTGATAAGCTCTCAGTGATGCTGATAGAGGCTCGTTTGGGAGAGCTGAAATGGTTGCCTTCTCCCACAGATGGGGCTCTCCCTTTCACAAATAAATAAGGTAAATCCCAAACAGCATTCAGGGAGGTCCCAAGTGAGATAAATTATCAATGAATAAATTGAGAGTCGCGCATGAATGAGCTTGTTTAGGCACCTAAACAGATCAACACTAAATCTCCTAGATCTTTAATTAGCAAAGGATTTGGACCTCTTCAAAGCTTCAAAAGTCTGGCGATTTCGCTCAGTGGTTAGGGTTTGATGCTAAGTTCAAATCACAGGGCTCCCTGAGAGCCACAGTTTGGTTTTAATCTCTGTGTGAAGGTATTTTGTAGGAAAACTCGAGCCAGTGGATAAACGTACAACACATCACACACACACACACACACACACACACACACAATAAGACGTATTTGCTGCTGAGGATGTGTAAATTCATGAGGCCCTAATCAATCAGATGATCGAAAACATTAAGCTAGTGTGCAAAACGAGTGCTTCATCATTCAGCCTGTTAAGCTTGTGTATAGTAAGTGTGTGTGTGTGTGTGTGTGGGAGAGAGGAAGCTTACCATCCAGTGTTTTTATAACACCATCACCCCCAAACCTCAGCACGTCTTCCTGCCATCCATGATGAAATGGTTTTCACAGCGACCCCAGTGCACCGGCCCTTATCTCCTCCTCCATGACACACATACATCCTAACATCACGTGACTCACCCATAACCTCTCCGTGTGTTTGTTTTCCTCGCCTCTGAAGCCGCAAACCGTCCGTGGATGTCTCTCGGACGCCTCTGGAACGCTCTCTTGATTTTCCGTGGTGTTTTTAATTTCTCTAGCATGTGTAAAGGCGCCAACGTCAGCGTTCATGAACCATATGCCTGTCGTCACCTACTGAGACGGTTTTCGGTGGGGAAACGTGGCTTGGAGAGACACGTTTACGCTCGTATAACACGTGGCTGGAACATGTTCAGCTGCTGGAGCGATGGGATCGAAATCGGCTTCGGATGCGTTTACGCTTTCGTCTTTTGAAGCGGAGAATCTCCGTCCGGATAAAAGACGGGAAGCGACAATTTTGAATTCTACACGAACACTAGGAATGTATGGATTTTCAAAAACCAGGAAGTACAAAACAGGAAGCAGGAAACAGGACGTGAAATAAACAGCAACGCTTAAATTAATCTCAGATACTAGGATCCTTAGTATGGCGACAAGTCAAATTTTTTTTCCATTTGCTTAAATATTTATTTAATGGTAATTTTTTTTTGGACAGTTTTGGAATGATGGAATACTGAAGGCTGAGAACGATATACCGGTTTCATCCTTTAAAATAGACAAATATATGAAATAACAAAATAGCCAGGGTACGCTGCATCTCTTAGGTGTACTGAAATTCCCCTCTGATGATATCTGAGAAACGCCGTCAACCTGGACTTTTTGAGTTTTCTTTAATTTAATGCAAAAGACGTTTCACATATCCTCAGTGATAGTGTATCATAAATGCACAACTATCGGCTATGCTATAAGCGTATCTCGGTCTAAATCCAATCCTGTTTATGGCCGAATCATGTTTCTTATTTTAAATCCATAGAGAGAAATTCACTAGGCACTAAGGGTTGAATCCGGACTCAGTCTTTGTCTGAAAGCTCGCCCTCACCTAAATCCCATTTGACAATTCGAGTGTGTGTGAGAGTGTGTGTGTGTGTGTGTGTGTGATTACTGACCAGGACCAGTGTGAGATGACCCAGGCCCTCTGAGTGATTCGTAATTGCAGCTTCAAGCGAGAGTCCGGGATTCTCCAGGGAAACTGGGGGAAATAACTCGAAACTCCAGGCTTTGCAGTGTTGAGGATGGTTGAATCCCAAATGGCTCGCTGTTCCCTATATAACTGCACTTCACTGGGTAAGAGAAAATGCCTAGGGCACTATATGTGCATTAGGGAACCATTTGGGAGCCAGTGCCCTACTTCCTAGTTCAGTGCACCACACTATACGGTATGAAATAATGGTTACTAAGGCCTAGGTAGTGCACTGTGTGTCTAATAGGGAGCCATTTAAGATTCCGCGTAGAATATTCAATGAAAAACTCTACAAAAACATAAGACTGTGCTCTAGTTGGGTCAGCGAAAAATGGCAGTTGGCAGAAGGTAGAGATGGGAATCGTTTACATAAAATATAAACCGCTTCAGTGTTTTAATATTCCACACACTTCATTACGTACACTTCAGTATCCTCTACACGTCAGTATTCCTTACACTTCAGTATTCTGTAAACTTCAGTATTTATGTACACTGTAGTACTCTGCACACTTCAGCATTCTGTGTATTTTATTATTCCTTATACGGAAATGTTCTGTACACTTCAGTACTCTGTAAACTTCAGCATTCCATATACTTCAGTACTCTGTAAACTTCAGCATTCCCTATACTTCAGTACTCTGTAAACTTCAGCATTCCCTATACTTCAGTACTCTGTAAACTTCAGCATTCCCTATACTTCAGTACTCTGTAAACTTCAGCATTCCCTATACTTCAGTACTCTGTAAACTTCAGTATTCCATATACTTCAGTATTCTGAACATTTCGGTATTCCTTATACTTCAGTACTCTGTAAACTTCAGCATTCCCTATACTTCAGTACTCTGTAAACTTCAGCATTCCCTATACTTCAGTACTCTGTAAACTTCAGTATTCCATATACTTCAGTATTCTGAACATTTCAGTATTCCTTACACTTCAGTACTCTGTAAACTTCAGTATTCCATATACTTCAGTACTCTGTAAACTTCAGCATTCCCTATACTTCAGTACTCTGTAAACTTCAGCATTCCCTATACTTCAGTACTCTGTAAACTTCAGTATTCCATATACTTCAGTATTCTGAACATTTCGGTATTCCTTACACTTCAGTACTCTGTAAACTTCAGTATTCTGAACATTTCGGTATTCTTTACACTTCAGTACCCTGTAAACCTCAGTTTTCCAAACTCTTCCGTGTTCCTTAGAATTCAGTATTCCAATTCAGTATGGGATATTTTTTATATCACCTGAATCTACTGACATAACATCCACTCAGATGAAAAAAAAAAGCAAAAATATTGTATGGAATACTGTTGGTATGGAACATGGAATAATATCCACCTCATCATCCATGATCTGGACTCTTTTTACAATAACTCAAATAAAATCAAGCCTAAGAGTAAGAACGAGTGAGGGTAGGAGGAAGGAAGGATGGCAGACATTCATCCTGCGCTGTTCTTCTATAAGAGCGCTCCTTTGAGAAGGACATTCGCTACACACCCTGACAAAGGGTTCGGCCACAAAGAATGGCCCACACTTAAAGTGACAGCCGCATTGAGGAACGGCCTTCATGTGGCATCTCTGGGGGAAAGTGACATTTAGCGGCACACCCAGAGAACTGTCAGCTATTTACCGCGCGCGACTCCGGGACTCATGCAGACGGGCGGCCTATTGTAAATCACCGCCGACGGCATTGTGGGACACTCGCATTTAGGCAGGCGGAAAAGAAACCTCCTCAGGCACCTTCTGTCAGCGGCGTGACAGGACGGAGAGAGACTCCTGTCTCCTTCGTTAACTCGACAGACAGGAAAGGTCTCTCAGTCTTTCAGCTCATTCAAGCATTCACCTGCGTGCGATGAATTCTTCATGCTGCATCAGAGAGGAGATTTAATAACCATACACAGGACATGAATTGAAGAACTCTGCTGGCTTTTCAAGAGAAAACAGAAAGTCCATCAGAAACGCAAGTCTTCACTTGACGTTTAGAGCCTGCATCGTTTCGGACCGAGTCTATGTAATATTCCAGTAGCTTCCTGGCAGCAATTCCGTATCATTACCTTCCTTCTCCGGAAAAGAAGCTCGGCCCTGCTGTGACACATGCCACTCAGGTGCTAGAGCCGCATTTTTCAAGCACAGCTGCAGGGTTCTTCAACATAATAACTAGGTTATTTTCTACAACTATCCTCCTCCATACAGCAGCACACACGCCGGAAAAGATAAGCAGGATGCTCAGCTTGTCAGTCACCGGATACGCGATTGACACGAAGTTCGTTATCGAGCTGTTTTGTTTTGTGTTTATTTTTTTTTAAATCAGTTCTCAAAAATTATTTAAAAAAAAATAAATAAATAAATAAAATAAAATTAAAAAATGTGAAAAATTGAAAATACGTTCATTCTAGTGTACACTTGCACACTTTTACACCAGCAGGCATGCATACTAACATAATTATATTCTTGCAAACTTAATTACATAGTTACAACACTTACACATAAGCACTACTTTATTTGTACACTTGTATACTAACATAAGTACTTACACTTTAGTTCACTTGCGTACTTGCACACTTACATACATATCAGACTCATACATATCGATTCCCACCGTGGCCCTATGTGTGCGGAGTTTGCATGTTCTCCCCGTGCTGCGGGGGTTTCCTCCGGGTACTCCGGTTTCCTCCCCCAGTCCAAACACATGCATGGTAGGCTGATTGGCGTGTCCAAAGTGTCCGTAGTGTATGAACGGGTGTGTGAGTGTGTATGTGATTGTGCCCTGCGATGGATCGGCACCCTGTCCAGGGTGTACCCCGCCTTGTACCCGATGCTCCCTGGGATAGGCTCCAGGTTCCCCGTGACCCTGAAGAAAGGATAAGCGGTATAGAAGATGGATGGATGAACATACATACAAGCACACTTACATAATAGCATACTAGCACACGTGTGCTTGAGTGGTAATGTACGTACTAAAATACTAGCACATGGTTGTATACTTCCACTCTTGCATACTACACTTACATACTGGTGGATTACACACTAGCATTCATGTGCTAGTGATGCTGAATAATTTGACAGACAGAAGACATTGAGCACCACACACACACACACACACACACACACACACACACACACACACACACACACGGGTTGTGTGAAAGGCAGTGGCGATGTGGGCGGGCTCAAACCCTTCATTAAGCTGTGATTGGATGCTGTTGATCCTAGGACTTGTGAGACAGATGAGGCGTCATGGCAGTGAGGAGATTAGATAAGTAAAGTCCACTCGGGTTTATTTCAATTTAGTCTGATCGCTAGAGCGTTACAGAGGTCCCTAATGATGAAGGGGGAGGGATGGGCATGGGCGAGGGTAGGGGTGAGGGGGAGAGAGAGAGAGAGAGAGAGAGAGAGAGAGAGAGAGAGGTTCATCCTTCACACCTTCAGAATAGATAATGGTGCAGAGAAAACAAGTCCACAATAGAACATTTACGAGAGGGCTACGAGGCTAATCTTACTAACAAAATAAGGGAAGCTTAGAACTACCAGTTTAGCATCGTAAACTGTATCCAAGTCATCACACAGCTCAGAACGTGTCACTCTTCAGTGTCTCAAACAACCTGTCTGGTTGTATTGAATTGAAAGGTTGTATTCTAGCATACTTGCATACTACTATACACTCATAAATCCAAGCTAGTATACTCAGTAGTATACACCCTTGTACTTAATTAGTGCATACTAGTATACTCACAAGCTAGCTTCCATACTTGCATACTTACACTATTTCTTAATAATGCACGTGTATACTAGTACACTTGCATGCTAAAATTTTAGCACACTTACATACTAACATCCGTACACACTTTCACGCTTGCACTCTAACACACATGCATACTTGCATAGTATCACACTTTCATACTAACACACGTGCATACCAGCATACTGCACCTTAGCACACAAGCATGCTTGCATACTAGCAGACTTACACACTAACATACATACTTGCCCACCTGCACACTAGCATATAAGCACTTCCGTATTTGCTTATTAGCACACGTACATACTAGCAGACTTGCATACTAATCCATATGCTTAATAGCACACATACATATTAGTGTAATACTACCACACACTAGCACAACAGCTGTATAATTCCGTACTTACATATTAGCACATTTCTTTCATAATAGCAATGCTAGTATATATTTACACACTAGCATACATGCATCCTAGATGACTTGCATACTTACCAGCACCCTTGCATATTAGCACACTGTACATACACACTAATATTTCAATACTAATATATTTACACAGCAGAACACATATGTACTTGGATACTAATTTGCATACATACTAGCGCACTTGCCTACTAGCCTATTAGCACTTGCGCATTAGCACATTTCCACGCTAGCATACTTACACTCCAACATACAAGTATATTGTATACTAGCACTCTTACGCACTTTTTTTTTTTTTTTTTTTACATAAACAAGTAAAATGTTTAACAGAAAAATGTAAGAGTAGCATAAATAAATTCAAACAAACAACTTAATGCAAATATTTCAGAATCTCTACAGTTGTTTGTGCAGTAAGAATAAACAGAATAACATATGTGCATATTTCACAGCATGTACAGGAACTCGAGCCCTGATTATATTAAACATTAAGAGTAAGTGCACTTGACTGTAAATAATAGCAGTTGCTGTGTGTGTGTGTGTGTGTGTGTGTGTATACAGCAGTAGCAGTATAATATTAGTGCTAAAAGGTTTTGTAGAGTGTGGTACAGAGCAAGGTTACAGATCGGGAGGGAAAATAAACTAAACACACACACACACACACACACACACAAAAAAAGTCTTTCTGCCTTAAGTGTTTTGTAGTTATACACACTTTCACTTTATCTGAAAAGTAAGGGCACTACTTCACACTCTCGTCTCTGACAAGCGCAGAATCTTTCAATAAAATTTCAGTAAAATGTCCAATGCCTATTTTCAAGAGTTCTGGAGATCCGGTAGTGTGCGTTTTTGTCCTTGGCCGACACAGCTCCTTCACTGCTATACATGGAACACTTGCTAGAACACTTGCTTACTTGCACACTTAGATGCTAGCATACTTGCACGTTAGCACACTTGCATACTAGCATACTAACACACACGCATACTGGCATGCTTGCACTCTAGCATACTTGTTGCTAGAATATTACAACACTTTCCTACTTGCACACTCAGATGCTAGCATACTTACATGCTAGCATACTCGCATATTTACATGCTAACACACTTGCATCCTGGCACGCTTGCACTCTAGGATACTTATTGCTAGAATATTATAACACTTGCATACTTGCACACTTAGATACTAGCATACTTGCATACTTGCACACCTACCTACACTTGCATATTAGCTCACTTGAAAACTAGCACATATGCATAGTAGCACATAGTACATACCTATTTGCTCTTGCATATTAGTATGCGTGCATACTTGCACACTAGCACGCTTACGTACTAGCATGTTTACATACTAATACTTGCATACTGGCATATTTGATTGCTAACACACTTGCATACTGGCATGCTTGCACTCTAGCATACTTGTTGCTAGAATATTACAACACTTTCCTACTTGCACACTCAGATGCTAGCATACTTACATGCTAGCATACTCGCATATTCACATGCTAACACACTTGCATACTGGCACGCTTGCACTCTAGGATACTTATTGCTAGAATATTATAACACTTGCATACTTGCACACTTAGACACTAGCATACTTGCATACTGGCACACCTACCTACACTTGCATATTAGTTCACTTGAAAACTAGCACATATGCATAGTAGCACATAGTACATACCTGTTTGTTCTTGCATATTAGTATACGTGCATACTTGCACACTAGCACACTTACATACTAGCATACTTGCACATTATCACACTTACACACCAGCACGTTTACATACTGGCATATTCACATACTGGCATGCTTGCACGCTAGCATACTTGTTGCTAGAATATTATAACACTTTCCTACTTGCACACTTAGATGGTAGCATACTTGCATACTGGCATATCTGCACATTAGCATACTTACATACTAGCATATTTGCATAATAACACACTTGCATACTGGCATACTTGCACTCTAGGATACTTATTGCTAGAATATTATAACACATGCCTACTTGCACACTTACATACTAGCATACTTGCCTACTTGCACACTTACATACTAGCATGTTTACATATTATCACATGCATACTGGCATGCTTGCACTCTAGCATACTCATTGCTAGACTACTATAACCCATGCCTACTTGCACAATTACGTACTAGCATATTGCATACTAGCGCACTTGAAAACTAGCAAATAAGCATTCTTGCTTATAAGTATACGTGCATATTTGTACACTAGCAAACTCGCATACTAACACTAGCTTTATTTCACATACTAGCCTTCTAGAACACCAGACATACCTACTTGCATACATAAATAATTGAACACTTGCATACATAATGAGTCTTTATTAATCACGTATACATTAAAGCACTGTGAAATTGTTCTTCACATACCTCAGCATGTTAGGAAGTTGGGGTCAGAGCGCAGGGTCAGACATGATACAGCGCCCCCTGGAGCAGGGAGGGTTAAGGGCCTTGCTAAAGGGCCCAACAGTGGCAGCTTGGCAGTGCTGGGACTTGAACCCCCAACCACATCCTCAGCACTAATGTACTTCTGATGCAGTTTGTTATCTGGTGTGTGGGTGAGAATCAGTGTAGTAATTAAGTCAGTAGTGGATATTTGACTCAAGACACTACCTGGTGGTGTGAAGTAGAACTGCACGCCCAGTTCGAGCCTCATTTCCCAGTTCCAGCTCTGTTGAGTCCTTGTTCATCGCCTGAATCATTCATCCTTCTGTGAGGTCAAGAGGTGTGTTAGAGCGGGAGATGTTCAAGATAAACGACACTAGAGCTAAAGAAATGACAACAAAAACACAGCACAGAACAGAGCCTGCTATCGTGCAAGTATGCTAGTATTCAATTCTCCAATAATCACGATTATTTTTAATTCAAGAACGACGGCAAAACAAGTTCGTTTCGCTTATCGTTTATCTTACAGCGTACCACGTTAAAGAAAAACCGCAAAGTCCTGAAGGCTTTGCCGTAAAGTTACTGCTTTACCGCTGACACTGGAGACTCCTTCCATAAACATCTCTGTCCAAGAGGAAAGCTTCACCAGATCAGTGATTATACACATTGTTGTTATTTTTGTTGCTAAATAAATAACTTTATGATTCATCTCAGATTATGTGGATCGTCGGGCAGACACGGGCCTGTGATTGAGCTGTTACTATAGAAACGAATGAATCAGTATAATCGTGATATTCTATACAGCCAGCACCAATTCAGTTAAACACCTTCTGACCAATCAGAGTTGAGAATGGTGTAAATGGAAACATATACGGAGACAAAACAGGACGTGTTGATTTGATGTATTTTTTATTAAGGGGGAATAAAAAACCTCAGTATGATTACATCAGTACATTATAGCGTTGACTTTTTAAATTGGACGACGTAGGAAGGTTTTTCCTGGTCTTTTGTTTATTATTATTATTATTATTATTAAAAAAAAAAACACTAAACAAAAAACAACAATACAGAAATATGATTTAGTGTTGTAACACATACGATCTCTTTCCTCAACGCATCTTCAGATTATTCCGTATAATCCGAGATCCCATATAAAACATCATAACTGACCACCGGCATGTTGATTTCAGTTCCTCGTTTGTTTGAACACATGCTAAAGAACGCTGATTTAGCGTTCTAGCTCTCAGAGGCAGCCATCTTGGACAGAACGCGTGCTGGCGCTCAACGTGATTACTCCTCGGCCCAGCATCTGCGTGCACACACCCGGGCCGGGTTTGACGTGCATGCTTCATTAAGAGCAACGAGGAGGAACCCAAGAGGAGCGACTGTTCACGACGATCCACCAGTGATGTTTCTCCGCCTGAAAGCTGGTCAAAGACTTACTGAGGAACTACCTTCGATTAATTAAAAAAATAATAATTAAACCAAAAGAAATGACAATAAAGATATGATTTATTTTCCTTTATCGCAATTATAGTTAATCAGTTGAGACGTTTTGGTTTTTTTGGTGTCTAAGTATGCTATTTTTCAGTTTTATATTAGAGCTGCGAGGCAAATGTTGCTAACAAAGGAGCTACCAGTTCAGTGTTGTATAAACATTTCAGTAACGGCGATTTTCCTCTTACTCGCGTGCGTACGTTTAACAAATTTACCAATCGTGTTTCACGGAACAGCCGATTTCATTTTAGCCACGCCCACACAACATGAGAAAATAACGGTGAAAGAAGCGCAGAGCGAGCGAAATTCTTCCAGCCTTCGCGGAATGAACTTTTTTCGACCTCTTCGTAGGGCGCCGTTACTTTTGTCCTATTCGGACGGCTAGTTTGATCCGTCTTCTTTTTTTTTTTGCGGATTTGTTTGGGATCGCTTTCTTTCCAGTCATCGTAGCGGTCCCTCGATCGCAGAAATGAACGCAAAATCAAGGAAACTCCGCAATATTCTGAGTAGCTGGCGATTTTTTCCGCAAGATTCGTGCCGAGACGCGTCGTGATGACGTCACGCGAACGCGTTCGGCCGAAGCCCTCTTTGATTCACGTGCGTCGAACACGAGTACGGCCGGAAGGGCTCGTTTACCGGCAAACATCGCTGAGAAAGAGCGCGCGAAACGATTTCGTGCGATTGCGATTTCGCAAAAAACCTTTCGGGGAAAAAAAAAAAAATCCCGCTGCAAAATCAAGTGTTTTTGGTATTTTGCTTGATTACGAAACGAATGCGCTTCACAGAATGGTCGTGGAATTAGCGTGGAAGTGAAATACTCAAGCGATTGAAACGTGACGTATAAACTACGTATTTAAAATCGCGGTAACTCAGATTTGTAGCCGATAAATCTACGCAAACTCGGGAGCCGAACGTAGGACACGAAGGTTTTCGCAAACGGGATTTTCATGAACATTTCCCGCGTAAACGCTCCTACGAATTAGTTACGAAGTAAACGAGTCCGTACGCAGAGCGATAAAGCGAATTATTATCACTGTTCGTTCATATACAGCGACAGAAAAAGTTCCATTTCAAAACTTCACACGTGATCCGCCTTCAAGGCGGAGTTACGACCGCGTTTAGCTCTGCGATGTCCAAGTTTATGAGTGTCTCAGGAACCAAACCAGCCAATCTGTTTGAGACGCTGAACAGCTCCATGAAGACCACGGTGATGATTTGAACATGCAGATCGTACAGCGCTGAACTGGTGGCTCTACGCTTCTATTACTAGTTAGCTGATTTAGCATCGTAGCTCCAGTACAAGAGTAAAGAAACAGCATCAAATATGAATGAGTCAAGACATGGTTCTCAAAGTTAAAGCAGTCGGTCTTGTATTTGAAAAAGGGTTAGGATTAGGGCGTGTTCATGTGATGTCCACGTTCTGGGTCAGGGTGAGTGTGTTTCTTCACTGGCGTGGTGCTGGTGGTCTGCGTGATGACCGGATTTTGGGAGGGACGATTCTGGCTGTGGTCATGGCGAACGTGATGGTCATGGTCATGGTCATGGTGATGATGATTGTTGACGTTAGGCGATTCTGCTGTAGTTGGGTTCTGCTCAAAAGATTTTCCTCTGGTCACGTTGCTGCTAGTTAGCCGAGTAGAGTTGGAATCCAGCTGTTTTTAAAAAAAAAAACAAAGCAGACATGATTAGCATTTTAATTACGTCACATCCTGTACGTCGAGACGTCCGGAGAGACGTGCTCACCGTGCAGTTACAGATGTTTTGGAAGTACGTGGCTCTGATGGCCGCCTCCACGTAGGGGTAGTGCAGGATACTGAACGGCAGCATGATGTGAAACGTCAGACGGCCGCATCTACTCGCTCGGAACGAAACAGGAAAGAGGTCTGAGTATTCAGGAAGACGTCTCAAGAGCATAAAGTCCGGCCTGGCTCACGTCACTATGACGCGCTCTGTATCGGGTGCGTACAGACATGCGAATTTGGAAAACATGTCATGGAAACGTTCTCGAATTTCATGTCTGACTGTACCGGTCGTAAACTAAGAAGTCGTCCTTGTCCCCCTGCAGCGTGTCCCAGACGTCGTTCTGCAGCGGGCTCTGCTGGTACACGGGGATGCCCTCCGATGTCCGTCTCTTCATCTCCCAGTACATGGCCCTGGAATGAGCGTCCTGTGCGTTCACGATCAGAAACGCAACGCCGGTCAGGTTTCCCCGTACCAGCTTATCACGCAGGTCTCCCAACCTGTCGTCATAACAACGTTCGGTTACAGATTCGATGAATACAAATGCAGAAATCATCCACAGTTAAGCAGAAGAGAGGATAGAAAAACTCAAAAACCGGTCAATACTTGTGCTCACTTAATTAAATAATTTATTCAAAACGTCTAAACAGCCATTGGCCGTCTGTGCCAGCTCTTCCTCCTATTTGAGTCAAAAGGTTTTAAATATTACCTTTATTCATATCACGAATTAAAGAAAACTAAACAGTCCGACGATTCGTAGACAGTACGGTAAACACGCGCAGTATAAACCCCACGACTACATCTGCAATCAGCTATCAGAGATAACATTTACGCAATTTCAACGAAATCCCTAAGCGATTGTGCAACATGTACGATTGCGCAAGTCCTCCCCGGGGTTAGTCAGTTTTAGAGTTCGTGCACTAAAGCGAAGACCCAGTTCATAGGCTTCTTAATGATGTCTTCATTGTTTTTGAGTAGTGAATATGAGATGATGATTAAAAAAAAAAAAAAAAATCTGAATATCATACATATTAAACAGTCTTATACATCATTTCTGGTGTCATCAAGGGCAAACTTTTATTATGAAAAATAAACCGCATTCCTAGAGCTCCTGGTCAGGATGGGTGAACATCATATCGTGGTTAATCTGAGGGGAAAACACTTTATATAATATACACCAATGTTATAAATGTAAAAAAAAAGGTTTTGTAAACATTTATAGCCAAAATTGTAATACGTACTGTTTTTATTCATCACTTAATATGTAGTTTTTCATCTAGTAATAATAATAATAGTAATTCTTGCAGAAATAACAACCTTTGAATTCTAAAAAATTTCATTTAAAAAGTGCTTTATTACACAACCCCGTGTTATTAAGATGTTCTATACGTATAAACACAAACGTCAGTTAGGTCATTGCGTTTAATACGAAACTCACTTAGCAGCCTGCGTGAGGCAGAAGCGTCAGCTAGCTTTCAGCAGCGCTACCACCACCACGTTTCCCAGCAGCTCCTTCATGGGAGAATAGCCATCGATGTCCCAGAGAGGTGCGAGCTTACAGATGGTTGACTGGATGTTGTCCCTCTCCACGAACAGCGGTGAAGTCCAGAGCAGGCTCGGGAGCGAGGCCAAGCACAGAGCCGACAGCGCCCGGAACATGACCCCCGTGGTTGTCCCTTCCCTGCGGAAGGACCCGTGCTCAAATCCTTCGACGTCTACCCTTCAAGACAGACACTTATAAAAGCACCTGCCAGATAGATGAAAAACAAAACGCGTCATTTTCTAACCATAACGAGACATTTTGCGCGCTCATATGTGAGAGAGAGATCGAACAGAGAGTCGAGCACGTACCTCGGTTATCTCACTCGCTCTGGGTTTGGAAGAAAAACAAGTGGCGTCCGTTTACCCCCCCAGATGTTTTTAAAGCCTCGTCCAGGCGAAGGCCAACCTCCCCTGAACAAACACACCGGACCAATACACGAGGAGTTCAGGGGTCTCACCGGGATCCTGTCCTCCGGAGCGAATGTGTTTTCCATGCTTTTTAATCGCGATCATTGATCTGCTGAAAGTAGAATTGTGAAAACAAACCGAAAAGAAGCGGGCGAAGATCGAAACTCGCGTAAAAGATCCGAGGCAGACGTAGATTAGACGTGCACGTTTGTTTAGGGAGGGAGAAGAGGACAGTGTTTGTTTGTTTGGGCTAAACATTTGCTAATCCCATCAGGTGGAAGGTTGTGAAAAACAGCCGCCTACGCAAAATCCCATGCAGGATCCGTCCAGATACGACGCACTCCAAATTCAAATCACAGACGTGCGTTATGATCGTTTCACGTTTACGGCATTTCGGCAGACGTCCTTATGCAGAGCGACTTACGTTTGATCTCGTTTTATACTGAGCAGCTGAGGGTTAAGGGCCTTGCTCAAGGGCCCAGCAGGGGCAGCTTTAGTATCAGTACAGTGTCGTCAGCCAGAAAGTTCAACCCTGGGAACATTAAACCCATTACCGTGTATTTCCTTTAATCAAGTACACAAAGTACACGTGTAAATACGGTTATTAAATATATAAACCATATCCCTCATTATTTTAAGTTGAACCTGTCCTGATTCTCATGATGTATTTCTCACATATTTGCTACTTATAATATTTACAGTACTGTGCACATGTCTTCAGAAATGCTGTAGAGTAAAGATGCCTTCAAATATAATGAAATTATTATTTAAAAAACCCATAAAGAGCAGTTCTGGAGGTCATGACATCATTTCCTTGGAAGGGAGTGAATCTGTAGCGATCGAGTAAAACGTCCTGCACTTGTTTCGTTCCATTTATAATCTTTTATTGTGTGTAACCTCGTCGGTCATCCACGTTGTCCATATTTTGGAAAACGTCCTGGGTTTGAATAACCCCACGTAGCCCTGTGATCTCTGCTCCGCCTCGCACCGTCACGCCGCTGATTATTTCGCTACCGCGGCACGCTTCTATCCCTTTCTCCTCGCCGAACATTCCACCCCCTGCTCGAGCGCGTCGGTGTTATTTATTCTCTTTACAACTCGGACGTCGCGAACCCGCTGTTACAGCACGCGTGATCGATACGAGGGGAACAGCCAATCAGTTCCGGTTCCCTGAACTCTTCAGTAACCTCGGAGTCATTAACGACAAGACTCCGAATACGATTTGGCTGGTCGATGTTTGGCGTTTTGGAGAAAGGGAGAAACGCACGCCGTGGCGTGTTAATACATATATTAAATAGATCAACGATGCTTTAGAGTGATGAAGCAGAGTTACTGTTACCACCGGGAACTATCTTCCTACAAACACACATTCCCAAGTGTTTTATTCCTCTCACACCACAGCCATTTTGATGAATTAAAACAAACAATTTTTATCCACTTATAGTCACATTTAATGTCTGTGAGACAAGTTAGGCCCGTCTCTCTCTCTCTCTCTCTCTCTCTCTCTCTCTCTCTCTCTCTCTCTCTCTCCCCCATATACCCCCCCGCTCCCCCACCCCCACCCCAAAGCGTAAACTCCTCTCTGTCCTGAAGATGTCGGAAATATTTCACGTTACGGCTTTAACTCTGGACACTGGAGACTCCTTCCATAAATGTTACATAAATAAATAAACAAATAAACAAACAAACAAACAAACAAACAAACAATCTCCTCATGGAAAACTTCAACAAGGCGGATTATGTGGAGCTCCAGCCGTACAAGTCTGAGACTAGAGAAAGGAGGACGTATCAGAACGAGCGTATAAATAAACCTGTGATATAAACTTTGGAGCTGTCAGAGCTGCTGTTGTAGGAAATTAATCAACACCTTCTGACCAATCAGCATCCAGAATTTAACAGCGCTGGGGTGTAATAAATAAATACAAAACAGAATGACCAAAAAAAATGATCTACAAATTCAATGTTTTGCTAAAGCCCATGCGCTGATATGTTAAGTCGTGGTAGTTTGTTCGATCAAATATAGACCACACACACACACACACACACACACACACACACACACACACGCCAGTCTTATGTCATCATTCTGATCAGTCCTTCATCGCTCGTCCCGTTTTCGTCGGGACTGTCGCAGGCAGTGATGATCCCCAGCCCGAGTTCCGCCAGATCCTCCTGCATGCTCGCGCTCATCATCATTTTGGGTTCGAGTCGGTTACACAGGGTCCGGTACGAGGGCAGCGGGTAGCCGAGCTCTCGCAGGAACTCGTATCCTTTCACTCCGACGGCGCAGCGGATCTTCCGGGCGGTCAGGACGGTGTCGTGGGACCAGACGGCGCGGCGCGAGCGCTTGGTCAGGGTCAGAGCTCGGATCTGGTCCTCGTACAGGAACATCTGCAGTCCTTTCTCCATCCTGCTGAGCCTGTGCAAGCGCTTCTTCATCTCCTCCACCTGCAACAACAACAACAAAAACAACAAACTACACGATGGAGAAACAAAAGCATGGACGATATTACATTCAACTTAATAATAATAATAATAATAATAATAATAATAATAATATTATTAGCACTAAATAGGCTAAACAGAATGGCAGAATGTGGTTTGGGACACGTCCCATGCATGGGTTTGTGATTTTTAAGGTTATAAATGATCTGTAGTTGTCTGATATGACGGAGGTTAAAATGAAAACTTAATGAGTACAGCAAAACACAAACAGTGAAAAGATAGACATCTGTAGAAATACAGGTGCGTCTCAAAAAATTTTTTCATATCGTGGATAAGTTTGTTTATTTAAAGCAATTTAATTCAAAAATGTCAAACTTTCATATATTCTAGTTTCCTTCAAGAGAAGAACCGGCTTATAAATCTGCTAAATCACGCTAAAACTCCATCACACCTGAATCCATTTTCCTCTTATCGTTTCATATCAGACTCGTTCCCTCTCTCGCTTCTGTTTTCTTTAGTTTACATTCTCACTCTCTCTTCTGATTGGCTGTTGCTCCTGCCACTCACAGTGCGGTTAGACTTCTTTCGTCCACGATGACGTTTGCATGAAAGTTGTCGATGATGGATTTTGTTATGTTGTTAAACCGGTAAACGAGCTGACCTCTCTCTGCAGCCTGGCCGTGTGCTGCTGCTGCTGCTCCAGCTGGGATTTATAGTGCTGACACAGAGAACACGGCCGCTCTTCCTCCGCTCTCTGCAGCTCGTCTTCCTCGAACTCGGCTCGGGGCTGCCGGCGAGCGTAACCGTGATCCCCGACCTTCAAATCTTTCTCTGCTGAATTCAACAACAAATTTTTTTTTTCAACTGCTCGTAGCGTGTCGTACCCGCTTTTAACGTCGTAATCAGATGCTTTGATAGATCAGATTTATACAGTACATTTTTAGATTGATTATATTCCCTCAAGCCCTTTACCTGGGTCAAGTTTCAGAGGGAGGACGGAGTGTGGGTGTTGGGCGATGGGTGAGGGCGGGTTTGGGACGTTAAACAGTGTGGGAACCGCGTTGGGTTTCAGTTTCCTTCCTCCTGTCGGTGACCTGGCGATCTCCTCGAACTGGCTCTCCTCAAAATGGTCCTGCAAAGCATCAAGAAAAGATTTATCCCAGAACTAGCACAGAATGAGCATTATTATGAAAGTTAGATAATGTATTAGCCTAGGCTAAGCGCGTCATCAGTGCAGCCATCTTGGAAGGGTCAAAATGAATTTCGAGTTGAACTGAATTTAGAGGGTTTCACAGAGTTTCTATTCACTTTGATGAACTTTAATCTGGATTTATGGCTGTTGTTGAAGTGACTTAACACGTCTTAAGTGTAGGTCCACAATGATAATAAATCAGTTAACATTTAACCTACACACAATAAAGACACTGACAATGCATTATATGTACTGTATATTTATATTCCGTAACACCTACAATGTGTACAAAATTATAACGCAATTTTGAAAGTTAAATATGTTATTTATTTTGAAGTTAAATATACGAGTTGTAGTCGGTTGATCAATGCACACACGCGTCCTTTCCATAGACCTGCATTAGCTTATGCGCTAATCTGGACCTTTCCAATATGGCGGACGAGTTGACGTGCTGCACCATCTACTTCTTTTTTTTTTCCCTCTCGACTGGAAAACATTTCCTCCCGCTCATGGTTCCACTTGCCTGGCAGAGTCTGGAGCAGGGGGTTGGGACGAACTCCCGTCGACAGTTTATCAGCCACTTTCTCATCCGAATCGGATCTTTTGGAAAACGGAAAAGTTGTTTTCCAATGGTTGTAGAATTGGAGCAATTCGGAGCAGAACATCCACCCATTGTAGGTTTTTTTTTGGTCAAATTAGCTTAGCGATATCCCCACCCTACCCGTATTCATACAAATCCCGCCCTCGTGCTCTAGGATTGGATGGTAGTACTCTGAAATGCTATGTGATTGGCGGACTGCTTGCGTGAATGCAATTCTAGCCAATCATATACAACTTTCCAGAAAATAGTTAGGAAAATACAACGGTTAGCAACAATTAGCTAATAACACCCTGAAACATCACTAGATAACTACATTCTGCCTGTCTGGCATATAATCGTTTAAATTAAAGAGCATTAAAAATTTCATCGTTAATAACACGCATTACAAACTCTTTTGTCAGATTACATATATCTAAATAAGACAAATATGCCTTGGCAAAGAAGTGCAACCCTGAGTTTCTTTGAGCCAAAATGGCGCCTGTGTTTTCTTCGCAGATGATGTTAATTACGTCTTGCTGTTAGTTGTTCATCCCATTGCCTGAAGCAATATATATATATTATTTTTAAATGACGTTCATAATTTTCCACGTCCACAATTAGTCTTCGTTACCGTTTTCGTAAAACTATAATGTTCATAGTTAACTAATACAGTTTAAAACGGGTTTTGTTTCATTTAAAAACGTGAACGCGTCTAACGTAGCTTGCTTTCTTTCTTTCGGACCCCAGAACGAATCACAAATGGCGTCACATCCCCTACATGAGTGCGCTATATAGTGTACAGATGAAGTGTTTTTGCGCCCTAGGTAGGGCACTCTGTTGTCAAAGTGTGGTTTGGGATTTGAAAAACGACCAAACAAACGAAACTCACATGGAGACAACGCGTGGAGGCGGTTATTATTTAATGCGGTTGTTTGTTGTTGTTGGTTTATTTTTTTAAACCTCTGAATAAGATTTAAGTGAAAATAAGTAATTATAATCCTAAAATGCGCCAAGGTGTTGAAATTAATAATAATAATAATAAACAAATCACTCTAGTGTCTGTGCTGTATTAGTTTTCATGAATAAGCAGTAAATGATGAGCTCCTCACTGGTTGTTCCTGTTGTAGATGTTCAGAGTAATAACTTTAAAGAATTATGGCCTGCTATGGTGCTCGCCTTTAAAACATCCTCATTTATCGCCCTGGACACGGTGAGCCTTAAACTCACTAAATCATTCACACTTTTCTACATTTCCCTTCACTAACCACGCGTTTCCACCTCCTCCTCTGTCCTTTGCTTTCAGGAGCTCAGCGGTCTTGGAGCGAGGAAAGCTCTTCTAGCAGAGTGAGTATTAAAGGTGCAATATGTAAACTTTCAAAACGTTTCCCGACCCCAAAACAATCATCTAATTTCTAAGAGAGTTTTGGGAAAACGCAATTGGTAATATTGCCACGTTATAAATTTGGCCAGACTCTTTGTTTAAAAAAAAAAAAAAATTCCAGCCCGGAAATTAGATCCGCCCCCCCCCCAATATACAAGTTATAATAGCAATAGAAGATTATTTTGTAAATAAAATGTTTTCTGATGAAAGAAGCGAATACGTCGGAACGGTTATATTAGATTTCAAGCATTTAATTGTACACCTTCAGATCAAAAGGTTTTTAAGGTCATGAGAAACATTTCAGTCGGGCGTCCACAAACTTTTGACCGGCAGTGTGTATTTCTATATTTACACGATTCTCCACTAAAGCTTAAACGTGGTTTCTTGCCGCTATAAAGCTAACGTTGAGAACCGATGAGAGAAATCTGTCTGACCCAAAGTCTTTTCGGTAAACACGTGCTCGAGACGACATTTTAGAGGCGAGACGGGACACGGACGTCCTCGTTTGGACGATAAACGAATCGTGTTTTTTTCCCCCTCCTCCGCTAGGTCGATTGAGGATCGTTATAAAGCGATATGCAACGCAGCCCGGACTCGCTCCATCCTGTCCCTGGGACTCGCCTGTTACAAGAAACTGGAAGGCAAAGTGAGTGTTTTATCTTGAAACGGCGTCCAGCTGCTGCTGTTGTGTGTGACTGAACGCTCTTTGACTCGGTCTGCAGGCGGAGAGTACGTACCTGGTTCAGGTGTACAACCTGACGCTGCTGTGTGCGGAGGAGTACGTCATCGAGCCGCAGTCGGTGCAGTTCCTCGTTCAGCACGGCTTCGACTTCAACAAGCAGTACGCTCAGGGCGTTCCCTACGACAAGGGCAACGATAAGGCGAGTGGCTCGCAGGCTGCGCGTGGCGCTGTTACAGGAAGTCGATCGGCAGCGGGAGGAAGTGGAGTTTCTGTTACCACCCCGACGCTGATTGTTTGGATAGAGAGAGAGATGGATAGAGATAGATAAAGTGAGGGAGAGAGAGATGGATAGAGATGGATACAGTGGGGGGGGGGGAGAGATGGATATAGATGGATACAGTGAGGGAGAGAGAGATGGATAGAGAGAGAGATGGATACAGTGAGGGAGATAGAGATGGATACAGTGAGGGAGATAGAGATGGATACAGTGGGGGAGAGAGAGAGATGGATAGAGATGGATACAGTGGGGGGGGGGGAGAGATGGATATAGATGGATACAGTGAGGGAGAGAGAGATGGATAGAGAGAGAGAGAGAAGGATAGAGAGAGAGATGGATACAGTGAGGGAGATAGAGATGGATACAGTGGGGGAGAGAGATGGATAGAGATGGATACAGTGAGGGAGAGAGAGATGGATAGAGAGAAGGATAGAGAGAGAGATGGATACAGTGGGGGAGAGAGAGAGATGGATAGAGATGGATACAGTGAGGGAGAGAGAGAGATGGATACAGTGAGGGAGAGAGAGATGGATAGAGAGAGAGAGAGAAGGATAGAGAGAGAGATGGATATAGATGGATACAGTGAGGGAGAGAGAGATGGACAGAGAGAGAGAGAGAAGGATAGAGAGAGAGATGGATACAGTGAGGGAGATAGAGATGGATACAGTGGGGGAGAGAGATGGATACAGTGGGGGGGAGAGAGATGGATACAGTGAGGGAGATAGAGATGGATAGAGATGGATACAGTGGGGGAGAGAGAGATGGATAGAGAGAGAGATGGATACAGTGGGGGGGAGAGAGATGGACAGAGAGAGAGAGAGATGGATACAGAGAGGGAGAGAGAGATGGATAGAGAGAGAGAGAGAGATGGATACAGTGAGGGAGATAGAGATGGATAGAGATGGATACAGTGAGGGAGAGAGAGATGGATAGAGATGGATACAGTGGGGGGGAGAGAGATGGATAGAGAGAGAGAGATGGATACAGAGAGGGAGAGAGAGATGGATAGAGAGAGAGAGATGGATACAGTGAGGGAGAGAGAGAAGGATTGAGAGATAGAGATGGATACAGTGAGGGAGAGAGAGATGGATAGAGAGAGAGATGGATACAGTGAGGGGGAGAGAGAAGGATAGAGAGAGAGATGGATAGAGATGGATACAGTGAGAGAGAGAGATGAATAGAGAGAGAGAGAGATGGATACAGTGAGGGAGAGAGAGATGGATAGAGAGAGAGAGAGAGATGGATACAGTGAGGGAGATAGAGATGGATAGAGATGGATACAGTGAGAGAGAGAGATGAATAGAGAGAGAGAGAGATGGATACAGTGAGGGAGAGAGAGATGGATAGAGATGGATACAGTGAGAGAGAGAGATGAATAGAGAGAGAGAGAGATGGATACAGTGAGGGAGAGAGAGATGGATAGAGAGAGAGAGAGAGATGGATACAGTGAGGGAGATAGAGATGGATACAGTGAGGGGGAGAGAGATGGATAGAGAGAGAGATGGATACAGTGAGGGGGAGAGAGAAGGATAGAGAGAGAGATGGATAGAGATGGATACAGTGAGAGAGAGAGATGAATAGAGAGAGAGAGAGATGGATACAGTGAGGGAGAGAGAGATGGATAGAGATGGATACAGTGAGAGAGAGAGATGAATAGAGAGAGAGAGAGATGGATACAGTGAGGGAGAGAGAGATGGATAGAGAGAGAGAGAGAGATGGATACAGTGAGGGAGATAGAGATGGATAGAGATGGATACAGTGAGAGAGAGAGATGAATAGAGAGAGAGAGAGATGGATACAGTGAGGGAGAGAGAGATGGATAGAGAGAGAGAGAGAGATGGATACAGTGAGGGAGATAGAGATGGATACAGTGAGGGAGAGAGAGATGGATAGAGATGGATACAGTGGGGGGGAGAGAGATGGATAGAGATGGATACAGTGGGGGGGAGAGAGATGGATAGAGAGAGAGAGATGGATACAGAGAGGGAGAGAGAGATGGATAGAGAGAGATGGATACAGTGAGGGAGAGAGAGAAGGATTGAGAGATAGAGATGGATACAGTGAGGGGGAGAGAGATGGATAGAGAGAGAGATGGATACAGTGAGGGGGAGAGAGAAGGATAGAGAGAGAGATGGATAGAGATGGATACAGTGAGAGAGAGAGATGAATAGAGAGAGAGAGATGGATACAGTGAGGGGGAGAGAGATGGAGAGAGCTGGATAGAGATGGATACAGAGAGGGAGAGAGAGAAGGATAGAGAGAGAGATGGATAGAGATGTATACAGTGAGAGATGAATAGTGAGAGAGAGAGATGGATACAGTGAGGGGGAGAGAGATGAATAGAGAGAGAGAGATGGATACAGTGAGGGGGAGAGAGATGGATAGAGAGAGAGAGAGAGATGGATACAGTGAGGGGGAGAGAGATGGATAGAGAGAGAGAGATGGATAGAGATGGATACAGTGAGAGAGAGATGAATAGAGAGAGAGAGAGATGGATACAGTGAGGGGGAGAGAGATGGATAGAGAGAGAGATGGATAGAGATGGATACAGTGAGAGAGAGATGAATAGAGAGAGAGATGGATACAGTGAGGGGGAGAGAGATGGATAGAGAGAGAGATGGATAGAGATGGATACAGTGAGAGAGAGATGAATAGAGAGAGAGAGAGATGGATACAGTGAGGGGGAGAGAGATGGATAGAGAGAGAGATGGATAGAGATGGATACAGTGAGAGAGAGATGAATAGAGAGAGAGATGGATACAGTGAGGGGGAGAGAGATGGATAGAGAGAGAGATGGATAGAGATGGATACAGTGAGAGAGAGAGATGACTAGAGAGAGAGATGAATACAGTGAGGGGGAGAGAGCTGGATAGAGATGGATAGAGAGAGAGATGGATAGAGATGGATACAGTGAGGGAGAGAGAGCTGGATAGAGATGGATAGAGAGAGAGATGGATAGAGATGGATACAGTGAGGGAGAGAGAGCTGGATAGAGATGGATAGAGAGAGAGATGGATACAGGGAGAGAGGGAGTGGGAAACAGATAGACAAACAGATAGAGAGAGAGAGAGAGAGTTTAAAGTTTAATCAAACTCAATCTTTCAATCAGTTTTTCCCAGTTTGCTGTTTGGGACGGTAAAGAGTACTTTCCCATTTTTTGTCCAAGAAGGTAAACAAACTGTACGTGTGTGTGTGTGTGTGTGTGTGTGTGTGTGTGTTTTTTAGGGTGGAGAACCTCAGGGTGTGAACATGCGTACGTTGTTCGTGGAGCTCCTGAGGGCCAACAAGCCTCTGGTGCTCCATAACGGCCTGATCGACCTGATCTTCCTGTACCAGTGCTTCTACGCTCACCTGCCCGACAAACTGGGAACCTTCACCGCCGACCTGTCGCAGATGTTCCCCGCCGCCATTTACGACACCAAATACGCCACCGAGTACCAACTCCGCTTCACCGCGTCCTACCTGGAGTACGCATACAAGAAGTGGTACGTTCGGAAAAACGACAAAACAATCACTGTTTAACAAAGAAAAGAAAAATCCGGTAAAACAATCAACGTTTTTTTCTCTAAAGTCACCAATGCAGCAGGAATAATTTCGGTGTGTACGATACAATTCACTACGCGTTTCTTTACGGGGGCGGGGCCTGTGCATTGTAGGGGGCACTTGATTGGACGCGGTCTGGATGAGTACAGGACGAGCCGTCAAACCGTTCTTGACTGTTTTCCTAGAAATGATACAACCTTCAAATGAAAAGAATCGTACGTTAGGACATATCTGAAACCGATATCGACTCGGCGTCTTCCTTACGATAAAAAAAAACCCAACAATAATCTAAGAACGCTGTTTAAAGTGAAGTCTTCAGGAAACCGAGGAGCTCGTGTTTAGAAACGTACAGGACTACGGAGGACGTAAATGTTCTCCTGGAGCTCTAGTAAGTTGATTTTGAGCCGTGTGTGTGTGTGTGTGTGTGTGTGTGTGTGTGTGTCGTGTTCCCAGTAAACTGGACAACAGCAGATCCATCGAGGCGGCTCAGGACGGACCTCACGTGTTTCTGGAGTTCTGTAATTACACCGGCCGAGTGCGGAGCTACGTGGACTACAGGCCTTGCGTGGACAGCCACGGCCGTGACGGACCTCTGAACATCTGCCTTCAGTTCTCGGTAAGTTCCTCTCTGGAGTTAAGAGTCGATGAAATGCGGATTAGCGGATTATGAAGCAGAAACGTAAACAGTAACGTAATCGTAACGTTCTGAACCTGAAAACGAAACACGTCGGCGTTCTCGGGCTTTCGTTCCCTCACACCCTCCCCCCCCCACATCTCTTTTGTAGATGTTAAGAGAGTGTAAACTCTTCTGTTACAGTTTTACCTCCGATCGTTACAAAGCACCGGTACTGGAGACTCCTTCCATAACTACTGAATATACATCTCCATACAGAAAAACTTGTTATATATAAATAAAATAAATGTAAAGAATGGTGGAGTGTCCACCGTTTAATTTAATTTCCTGTTAATGAGCCGTTACTATAGAAACGATACTGCACTACTGTCAGAGCTGCCGTTAGAGAAAATGAGTCAACACCTCGTGAGGAATCACGATCCAGAATTCTTATGTACAAAAACATCTTTACAGCTGCTGTAACTCCAGCAGCCACTAGGTGTCACCCTGCTCTCAGTTTTCGGTAGATTAACGCGTTAACACTTGCGAATTTATTCATATTTCCTCCCCAAACACAATCAGGAAGCGTCACCAGACCCACTATGAAAAGTATCGTATTCTGTTTCTATGACAACAACTGGAGAAACTTACCCGTCTTGATTTATCGATTTGTTTCGGATCGCTTTCTTTCAACCCGTTAAAATGAAACGATTTATTTGTAAGATTCAGAAAGTTGCTCAAAATAATTTGTTAAATTGTAGAATTTTGTAGGCAACGAATCGCGAGTCTCCTTATAAGCGTATATTTAGACGTGTCTCCTGTGAACGCGCCTGCGAACGATTTACGAATAATGAACGAGTTCGTATGTAGAATATAAATAAATTTTGTGTATCCTAAAGTTGTTTTTCCTTCTGTCGTGTGTGTGTGTGTGTGTGTGTGTGTTACGGCAGGCGTACGGATGGTGCTCCAATGGCTCTCGCTGCCCCATGTCCCATGACACAGACCTCATCATCCAGCAAGACGAGAAAAGCAAAGAGGGCAAGCGGAAAAAAAGGAAGCGCATCAGGAAGAAGAAGAAGGCTGCGAAGGAGGAGGAAGAGGAGGAGGAAGAAGACGGGCCCCCGCAGGGTAAGAAGGCTCACGTGGAGGATATGGATGAGGACGGTGAAGAGAAAGAGGAACAGAAGGTAGACGAAAAGGTGCGCGGGGAATTTACGGCACACGCCGAAGAGACGCCGAGCGGCGAAACGTCACCCGGAGAGCCTCGGAACGAAAGCGACGCTCCTCGGACGCCTGCCGCGAGAAACGAAAGTCCGCAAGCCGGCGAGAGGAAGGCGGAAGGAGGAACGCACCGAGCCGGCTTCGACGCCTTCATGACCGGATACGTTTTCGCCTTCGCGAGCACCCAGAACGCCGAAGGACCGGACTCCTGGCTTCCCGCGTGCGCCAACAAGCTGTATCTGAGCGGCAAGAGCGTGCCGCTTCACGTAGCCAAAAGCACCTTCTCGAAGTCCTCCAAAGCTCACGTGACCAAGATGGAGCACGTCTGGAGAAAACCGTTTCCCAAAGCAGACGGGAACGCGTGACGGACGTTTGTGTGGGGTTTTTTTGATGTGTGATGAATATGATTTAATCGAGTCACCTCTAGCGGTGTAATAAAGCCTTCTAATTTTATATATAAAAATTAAAAAAAAACTCGATTCATTTGAAGTGAAGGATTTATATAAACAACTTAAGATTTCACGCAGCAAATAATCCGGAGCCGTTTTCACGCGTCAGGATCGTCGTGGATCCCGCGAACACACCCCCGATGGTCCTCTGCAGATCACCACGCGCACACGTTCGCTCCTCGGATCGATTTAGCGTCGTCGATTTAGATCCGCCTACCTGCGCGTCGTCCCCCCCCCCCCCCCCCCCCCAGTTCTGAGGAAACCGGTTCAGAACTCGGTTCAACTCTGTCCGTCTCTTAAAAAGAATCGTGACTCCTTCTTTTTGTGAACGCGTTCATTTAAAAAAAAAAAAAAAAAATTTCACCACCTAAACTTAGACAGCATTTACTCTTAGCTCCTCCCACTTTTCTCGGAAGTTTTCAAATGGGCGTGGCCAAGCAGAGCGTCAGGAAATATAGTAACGGAGGAAAAACATACAGACACAAAAGCAAATCATTTATTATTCTTGTTTTTTAAATGACTGAATATACATACATGCACTTAAACATTTAAAAAACAAAACAAAACAAAACAAAACACAAAACTGATGCCATATGAATGGAAAAAAAAAAAAAAAAAGAGGTCCTGATCTGTCTTTGGTAGAAATTATACATCTCTTAGCATCAAATGCAAACCTGTGTGACGAGGAAAACAGCCAGGACGAACAACATCGAGACGTCAGACGACATTTACATACGCTTGTGCTTATCGAACTGTATTAATAATAATAATAATAATAATAATAATACACTTTACACACAGTTCAAATTAAGAGCAGGGAAAGTAAGACATGGTAAAAACACTCGTTCTTCCTCATAAATATCAAAATCGAGCCTCTCGCTCGCTTGCTCTCTCTCTAGATTACTATAAAACTAGTCTGCTTCGGTTAGATTTATTGCATAGAAATGTAGTGACAAATCCAACGATGACGACAAGATTAAAAAAGATTAACCCATCGGGTTCCTCGCTTCAAGTGCAATTTACTAAAAAAGTAGTTACAGACATGGACTTTTTATTTATTTATTTATTTATTTATTTATTTATTTATTTTTTCAAGACTAAGCTTTTGTCTCTGCAGGAGTAACACTCGCTCAGAAACAGGTGAACTGCGCGTTAGGAATGTTTGAATCTCTTCCAGCGATCAGGTGTGCTCGTTAAGAGGAGACGCAGAACAGTGCAAAATTACGAGCGAGTAGCTGTAATGATGTTTAAATACCCGGAACAAAAAAAAAAAAAAAAAATTCTGTTATCTCTAGCTTTTACGATGGGGGGGGGGGGGGGGGGGGGTTTATATCGCAGTTTTTGCGAGTCACAGAAAGTGTTTGTCCGATTAAGATAAACATAGTGCTCGTAAAAATACATTCATTCAATCATTCATCTGATCTCCATCTGCGTGAGCTCGCTCTCTCGCTCGCGCTCTCTCTCGCGCTCTCTCTCTGTGTTTTATCTGTAGGGAACGGTCCGGTTGGAAACGTCACGCCGTGTTCTCATCGAGAAAAAAAACCCCCCAGAAACATCTTTTAAGTGTTAAATAGTACGATAAGACGATGGGCGTCGTCTCAGATGTCACATCGGGACAGGAGGTCGGGCGACGCGGAGGCACGGCAGGGCGCGAGGACGACGGAGCGCGGTTCCTGGGGCTCGGCCGGAGCGCTCGGAGGAAGCGGGTTCCTGCTGGTCAGGGAGAACGGTCCGGACGCGTTCTCTTCGTCCTCGGCTTCCATGTCCTCACTGTTTCCGTTGGGCAGCCGGTTTCGCTCCTTGTCGTCGTCGTCGAAGAAGCTGCCTCTGCTACTCGAGCAGTCCATGGCTTCCTCGCTCTCGTCCGACTCCGGCCTCGGTCTCGTAGCCTCTCTAGGTCTGTACGGCGGGATCTCGGGCACGGCGTATTTCTTCGCCCAGCCGCTCAGCGCTTTAGGCCTGGCGTCTCCGCCCTCGCTTCTCGCCGCGCCGAAGGCCTCGGAGAGCTCCTGCTGTGGAGACACGGGCAGAGAGTGGCACTGTCGTCCTGGAAGCTGCCACAGTTCGGGACAGGCGTTTGTCTGAGGCTGGTACGTGCTCATGCTGCCTCGCGGCGAGTGCAAGTCGAACATGAGCGAGAACACCGACTTGCTGGGCATGTCAAAGAACTTGATCTTACCGCCCTTGAGGTCCTCGCGAGCGCTGAAAGGGTTGACCTTGGCGGCTCCTCGTGGTCCGGGGTTGTAGTAAGGGTCCTGGACGTTGACCTTGCGGCCATGTTTGCGGGAAAAGACGTCTGATTGGCTGCGTGACAGCCAGATGTTGCGCCGTGGACGAGGTGATTTGGGCGGGATTTTATCGTCCTGTAGAACCAGAGGGTTCAGCCTCTTTATACCCTGGAACTTGTCACCTAAACAGAGACACATCACATGATGAATGAACATTTCCACAGGCGTCACATACTGTGTATTTCTTTGAATAAATTTCACCACCAGGGGGCGCCATGAGACAACTGCATGCTGGATTCAGACCAGAACTAAAAGGTAAGCTTAACTCACCAGAGGAATGCTGTGTGTGTGTGTGTGTGTGTGTGTGTGTATAAATGCATGCTTTACAAACATCGCGATATCACTCAGCCTTGTTTGGGATAACTCTAAAAAGCCAAGCAGATGTTCGCTGAAGCTTAGCGGAAGAACAGAACCAAAAAAAAACCAACAACAAACAAACAAAAAAAATAAACGCAAAGGGCGGCTCAGGTGGCAAAATGTCCCCGTACAGAAATAGAGCAGAAGTGAAGGGATGCTGAATGATTGATGGGATGCCCGGTGAGAGAGAGAGAGAGGCCTTCCCTCCCACGCTCTCTTCCTGGATTAGCTGCCAAAGGAAATTAGAGAGCAGGGTTGTAAAACCGAGAGCGTAACTGGAGCTGAGCAAGCGGACAGCTTTAACCAAAAAAACAAAAAGGAAAAAAAAAAAAAGCCGTGACTCCACCCCTTCCGACCCAGACGGCCAGCGTGGTCAGGTGAAGGACCTGATCCTGCATGTTTTACAGCTTCACAATTCCAAGGAATGATGAGAAGGAACTCGGGTGTTGAATGGCAGCATCGCTGCCCATCTGTCTACTACATAAATACACTTCAGAGAATATTTATTACTTTATTAAGCCGTTTCCTTCATATATTCTGATGAAGAACGTACCCTGCAGCGCTCGTTAATCAGGTGACGACAGTAACATATAAAAGTGTGT